>NC_090233.1:48625341-48730341 GCF_024489055.1 Chanodichthys erythropterus
CAAACATGTAGTTATGAAACTGCTTATTTGAACTCTTCAGAAGCCATTAAAATGAACATAAGATATTACGAATGAACAATATAGGATATTATGAACAGTTAAGGTGCCTCAACTTGACCATTTCAGTGAATTTTTGGCACTCAGACGTATCAGCTGTGTGCAAAGTAACCCACATTTGGTTTTTAACCAACATTTAACAATTTATTCTTGAACCCATATTGAGATCTCAATATCTCTGGAATTAAACCAAATAGGTCCTTCAAAATGAAGATACCAAAAGAAACGTTTGTTAAAGGGATAAGTTCACCCAAAAATGAAAATTTGATTTTTATCTGCTTACCCCCAGTGCATCCAAGATGTAGGTGACTTTTTTTCTTCAGTCGAACGCAAATTATGATTTTTAACTGCAACCGCTGCCCTCTGTCATTCAAATAATAGCAGTGATTGGGAACTTCAACTATAACAGTAAATAAAACTTGCTTAGACAAATCAAAATTAAACCCTGCGGCTCGTGACGACACATTAATGTCCTAAGACACGAAACGATCGGTTTGTGTGAGAAACCGAACATTATTTATATAATTTTTTACCTCTAATACACCACTATGTCCAACTTCGTTCAGCTTCCTGTTAGTGAGGTCAAAAAACGCGTTCTGGTGACGGAAGTGATGTCTCGCCCATATACTTCAATGAGAGCGAGACATCACGTCGTTGTCAGAGCGCGATCAGACCTCACTAGCCGGAAGCTGAACGAAGTTGGACATAGTGGTGTATTAGAGGTAAAAAATTATATAAATACTGTTCGGTTTCTCGCACAAACCGATCGTTTCGTGTCTTAGGACATCAATGTGCCGTCACGAGCCGCAGGGTTTCATTTTGATTTGTCTATGGAAGTTTTTTCGACTCTTATTGTTCAAGTTCCCAATCACTGCTATTATTTGACTGACAGACGGCAGCAGTTAAAAATCATAATTTGCGTTCGACTGAAGAAAAAAAGTCATCTACATCTTGGATGCCCTGGGGGTAAGCAGATAAACATCAAATTTTCATTTTTGGGTGAACTATCCCTTTAAGAACCCAAATCTAAAAGGATGTTTAGATATCTTTAATAGTTCTTGTTGTGATCTTCTGACCCCTCATCTACAGACAGACAATCTCATAATAACAGACTGGAGAGTTTTCCAGATATCCAATGGATTTCAGTTGAAGCTCAGATCTCCATGTTTACATAAACATCTCTTATCAGTCCCCACACCATTCAAGAATAATCACCACAAGTGAGAAAGAATATACTGTATATAATACAACAAAAGTGCATGTTCATTTAAATGATCTGATGATCATAAAAACAAAATGCTTCAATGCACTCAAAGAGGCAGGGGCTTAATTTAGTCTATGCTAATTTAATTAGGAGATTGCATAAACATCTCAATTAGTCCATGACAACATGCATTTAAAAATATATACACATCTATCTATTTATCTATGGTTCTATCCATCTGTCTTTCTATTAATGGAAATCCTGTCACATATCACAGAGCTCTGTAACAGGGTCAAAGATTGATTTTTGTTCAAAAAAAAAAAAAAGAAAGGGAAAGAAAAAAACAACAGGGATCTACAGATTTCCTTGGCTGTTTTCTGTCTCTTTTAAAAAGCTCCTTGTGCGTAGATGACATTTTAAAAAGACAAAGACATCAGAAAGAGTCAGGATGCTTTTGAGAAGTTCAAAGTCCAAACAACTCCTTTTTTCACACTTTCTGTATCTTCAGCGCCGCCACCAAACACACCCCTAGAGAGACAGACCAAGAGAAAGAGGGAGACAATGTGTGCAGATCACATAAAGACAATCTCTGTTTCCCGCTGAGAATTTCTGAAACCTCAAACAAGTCTCTACTCGAGCACCTGCTGCTGTTAATGAGACAACTACCTCACTGCACCTCTCCTTTAACTATTCCCATCATATCGGTTGCGCTCGGCCAACGAGAAACACCCGCCTGAAGGTCAGAACCAATCACACAATCGATAGGAAATACAACAGATATCGCTCACAACCTCATCAAATATCAGGTTAAATCAAGTTCTGACATGCACACAACATGCAAGAAGTGTGCAAATCATGCGAGGGTTTTCTCTGTGCAGCCTCTGTGGAGTTTGATAGTTCAGCAGGGATGAATTTTCATCCAGTCAAAGTGATACGATCATCTCAACCTGAATGTGAAATGTGAAGCAGAACTAGGAAGGGACAGGAAAATGACAGCAGATAAGCTTGACCAAAGAGCTTCAACCAGGCTAATAATGGACTGTGTTACCGTATGTTTGCATCTGCTTCAGTTCCCCAAAAACACAGAGCTGTGCAAACACAGACCTGGAGGATTGGATCACAATCCGGATGCTTTTACAGGCCCCATGAAATCAAAATGGGAGTTTTGTGGCTTTTAGGCCATGTCTATCAATATACTAGCATACTCTTAAAAGTTGACACCTTTTAGCAGATATATGCATTAAAAATTTACAGTCTTACTCTTCTGGGAAACGGGTTACAATGTGTTCAGAATGGAATACTAGCATACTACTTACTGAATACTGCGCAGTACTCACTATACACTGGCTATGGTTGTCATGTAGGGCTGCTCGATTGCAATTTGGGACTATATCTCGATATGACTATAAAATATTAATAATAGCTTAAAATAATACTCTTCTGTATCTGACATATAAAGATACAGTATGGCAGAAATAGTAAGTGTAGTATGCTAGTATGAATTCAGCTTATCTATACAGAAAAAATCACATACTGTACATAGTATAAGCTACTGTTCAAAAGTTTGAGGTCAGTAAGATTTTCAATGTTTTTGAAAGAAGTCTCTTCTGCTCACCAAGACTGCATTTATTTGATCAAAAATACAATCAAAACAGTAATATTGTGAAATATTATTACAATTTAAAATAACTATTTTCTATTCCTGTGATGCAAAGCTGAATTTTCAGCATCATTACTCCAGTCTTCAGTGTCACATGATCCTTCAGAAATCATTCTAATATGTTGATTTACTGCTCAAGAAACATTTATGATTTTTATACGAATAATAATATAATTATATATAAAAACAAACATCCAGAACAACATAAACTGTCGCTAAATTATTCTTCATTTTAAAAAACTGTCGCTAAAACATTAAGTTAAAACAAACCCTGGGGAAAAAATCTAGATAAGCTAACTGATATTTTTGTATTATTTATATTTTAATTTTAGTTTAATTATTAGTCATTTTTTTACATGCTTTTGATCATTTTTTTTATTTCAGTTTCGCTTTTATTTTAAATTTTAGTAATTATAGTAATTCAAAATAAATTTTGACTTTTAATTTTATCATCTAATATTTATATTTTATTTCAGCTTTATATCAATTAACGAAAAACATTTTTAATTGCTTTAGTTCATGACAACAATACTTAAACTAATGAACCCCAATAGTCAATAATAATTAACACAAAAATTATTTTGGTGATTAGATCATAATCAGGCACAGTGAAGTCTTCAGCCACTTGTTTAAAGGAAAAATAGTTGAATAAAGTCATTATTTTTGTTTAGTTTTTGTGCACAAAAAGTATTCTCATCGCTTCGTAACATTAAGGTTGAACCACTGTAGTCATGTTGTCTATTTTAACAATGTCTTTACTACTTCTCTGGACCTTGAATGTGGTCATTTAGTTTCTTTCAATGGAAGACAAAAAACCTCTCAGGTTTCATTAAAATATCTTATCTTAATATATAGTGTATCAATGTAAATATATAAGACACTAATGCCCTAAAAACTTCTTGAGTAATTAGGCCACAATGCTGCACACTTAAAACACAAGCTAAAGCAGGTCCAGGGACACTGTTCCCGCCTCCTTGCAGCTGAGGCTGCTGTGATTGGCTGATGAAGCTGTCAATCTCTTGAAGTGCTCAGGTAATATATGGCACTGGTCACAGATGTTAGTCCTTTAGCTGAAGGGCGTCATTTTTTATGCACTATAATTATTTGTGCACAGAAAAACGTGACACGAACAGAGTGCAGCTTCTGCCGAGGAGCATTTTTACATTTATCATCCATGCTAAGAATAGCATTCCCAACACAGCAGAATCACAACGCTAATGCTGACTACTGCGAACGTCCATGATCAAAGGCCTGGGAAACATGCACATCATGTAAATATGCATCTCCGTTGGCCCCGTTTTTCCCTGCAGAACTTATTCTCGTCCGTACAGAAGTTGTGTTTCGCAAGGCCGTCTCTCAATCCTACTGTGAAGCACACAATGCTGTTATTGTGCAAATGAACCCGCTGTGTGTTGCTGTGTGTGACGGGCCGTCTGTGCTGAGCTATTTGTGTGTGTGAGCGCGAGAGCTCAGAGGTGATATATAACCATCATAATCGCAGTCATTACAGGCTCTGATGAGAACACTGCCTGAAGAGGACTGAAAGAGAGATAGAGAGACAGTTTAAATGCATTCAACATGATACCCACATAGACTAGGGCTGCACGATAACGGTTAAACTGATATTCATAAATATCTTGCTCAAAAAATCATCATCACGATTATTAATCATTATTATGTTCATTTTGTAATTCTTCAGAAATCCCTACGTTAATTTGCATGGCTTGTTTTACTTCATCTAGTTCCTAATGTATTATATTATCATATAAATTAACACATTCTCTACATTATGAAAACTGGTGCAAAAAAGAAGCTTCTAAATAAGTGAAATTCCTAATATTAAAGTGCCCCTATTTTGCTATTTTTAGAGGTCTCCTACAATAGGTTTGCATGCATCCAAGGTCAAAAAACACTTTACATTTGTCATAATATACATTGCAGCATCACCTCTTTTCTCAGTGTCTGAAATGCCTTGTTTGAAGATTATGCCTCTCTAAAACAGCCTACTCTGCTCTGATTGGTCAGATGACCAAGTCTGCTATGATTAGTCAACTTCTTATAGCACATGTTGGAAACCAAACGCTCATTTTCATATCTGATTTTCAACTCCAGAAGATTCTTCAGCACTTGATACACAGTGATACAAACAGTATTGCTGGAATCGGTTTTACCACATCAATTCCAGCATGATGCTGCGTTCACAACTATGCGTTTGCGCGAATAGAGCTATTTTGATGTGCGTCTGAAGCGTCTGACTGCAAAATGTTCAAGCGTCCAACTAGACGCGTCTGATGTGAATTTGACTCCCGCAGGACATCTAGACACGCGTTTACATTGACTTAACATGTAAATCAGACGCCCCAGACTCATTTGGTGTGAACGTAGCATGAGTCCTCATCCTTTGGAAGTTTTTTGGATTTACTTTGGCGGCACAGCATCTTCTCGACATGTTGAAAACACAAACCAAACTCTTCTAGGCTTCAGCTACAACCACAGTGTTTGAGGACGAGGGAAATTAGATTTGTTTTGCAGGCAACCAATGAAGACCATAGCATTATGCAAATTCTGGATTTATTACAGTTGATTGATCACCGATGTTTGCTTGCAGTCACAGCAAACGTCTGCAGGATGCTGCGAAGCATGCAGGTGATGCTCATTAACACTCGTGCCAAAGGCCTCGCTCCATTCCCACGGCTCTCGGACCCACCCTGCTTGCCACACCGGTATTTTCAGATCATCAGCACTTTTTTCAGAGCAGAGGAAGCATGTGTGCATGGTTGCCAGTTTGGGAAGATTAAGTAATACACTGGGCAGAAAATGTTAAGGGAAAATCTCTGATTGGGGGATTTAAACTCTTGACATCTGGCAACCGCAAGCATGAAAGCTTGAGGAGATTTGTTACCAATGCAATACAACAAATGTTAAATGAAAATTAAACAGGATAAATAACCAGTGGGCAAATATCACAGTCAGCTATGTTAAATTAATTGAGATAATGCTTAAAAATAATTTATTGTGCAGCTCTAACATGGAATCTAGTTACTTTCTCAATACACGTTCCTGGTCTTATTGGCCATGTACACACTAGAGATGTGTCACAATGGTTGACTAGTCTTCTCTTGACATTCTGTACATGTTCACACAGACATATTTGGATATCACATTACTTCTCGCATGTATATAATAAATTATATATTATAATAAAATCAGTACTGGTGGGTTTCCGCAGGAAATTTAAGCATGCAGCCGTTCGTCTTTGCGTCATTACGTCACGTCTGTAAACAGAAAGAACAAGTCCCAGCTAGTAGGTTATATGTGAGGATGCTACTGGCAGCGGATCATAGTGTTTTCTCACAGCAGCTGCAATAATTTGCAATAAACTTTGCAATAATTTTGATGGCGGATTGTAATCCAGAAAGGTCCACGGATTCACCTGTGGTCAAAAGAAAAAGACTTCGGACTGTGGAGTGGCTACAGAAATTGAAATCTACAGGTAACGCTAATGCACATTAAATACATAGTCACAATGCTGATGTTGTTAACATTAACAATTTCAGAACAAAGTATAACAATAATAATAATTTGCACAGTTTGACGTGATCTGAGCTAATCAATCGTTAGATTTAATCATCACTGGCAGCACGATTTATGCTTTTTTCTTAGTTGGTCAAAACAAAAGTGGCAGATTTGTCACTTACTTGTTCAGATGACATTTTTCCGGTGAAAATTCTTATTTTGGTCATACTTCCAAGATGTAGAATCTGTGATTCCAAAGTACAGTATCCACACCGATGTGGTGACTGACAGCAAACATTAGATTCATCCGCGCTGAGGAGCTGTGCCGATCAACAGCCCACATAAAGATGATAATTCCGCATAATAACTGCAATTGCATGTTGCAAACAGAGATGGCGACAAAGAGGAAACACTTGCGGACTGCAGCTTTAAGATAAAACTTCAATAGCAATAAAAAGTTATTGTTTATAAGTTAAATTGATACATTTAAGGGAATCAGTTCAGACTGTCTATTTGAATATATTAAATCTCCAATTCAAAGGCTTGCTTGCATCAACACTCAAAATGCTCTTGCATTTTATAAAAAACATACATAGATAAATATTGCTGTTTATCATTTTATTGGTGCATATACATTTTAATACATATTTCTTAATGTAAATTTATTGAAAACCTTGATTAAAACTTGATTTTACTGCATTTTTACTTCTCACATTAAACATTTTGACTCTTAATTTTGTAGCTTAATTAGCTACAGTATAGTATTGTTGGTGTTAACTAAAATAAAATCTTATTTCATTTCAGTTAGTTGCCATGCAAGGCAACATTTCTATAAAGTTGACTTGACATACTAAAACTAAAACTATTCAAAATATTAATAATAGTAAAAAATAATATTCTACAACCGTTTGGTTGAAGAATTACACTATTTTAAGTGGTTGCAGAGGAAATACACAAATATTAAGATTTTAATTAATATTGTCAAAATACTGTCAAATATTTATTGTGAAAAATATCAAGAAATATTTTTTATGTTTTATGTTTTATGTTTTAGCGACAATTCCCAGCACTATACTAGCAACCTAGTGAAATTGCCCTCCTTTGACACAGTGTGCAACTCTTTTCATGTGGAGGTCAAAGCGGCAGATGATGCTTGTGTTGAGAGGCACGTTAAAGCCCTGATGCGAGTCATGTGAAAAGGCCTTTAGATGTTCACAAACACACACACACACATTATCTCTGACAGTCTTTGTGTGCATGACGAAACAGTTGCGTTACATTCATCCAATTAAAAGAAACAAAGAAGACAAAGAACAGCATAAAACAAAAGACCTTGCGTGCCGCTCACGCACTCTTCTGCATTCAGCACGACTCTTCAGACAGATCACGCTCCTATTAAAAACATGCATTTCTTCTACAGTGAGTGCACGGATACACTCGTGCCCTGAGGTGAGCAGGTTAATGTCAGCAACGTTGATCTCCTATTGGCTGCAAGCCCTCACTGCAAAGGATCATGGGATTTTTCCCTGAAGCAACGGCAATGGCACTATCTTTATATTTCTCTTCTTCTTTATCTCCTAATCAATTACGAATGACGATACCCAGTTGGCATTAGTGTAAACTGTATATGAATATCAACAGTCAAATTTGACCACAAATGCCCAAATCAACTAGATTTAACTGCAAAATGAGTGGTGATCGCCCATGCAATACTTGCCACCATGATGTAAGGGCGTTATGGGTTGTTGCTATTACAAATTACACGCCAACGTTTAATACTTCGAGTCAGGGGTTTGTTTTGCCTTAGCAAACACCACCAATGAATGTCCACTTCAATCACAGTAAACAGCCCATCTACAGTCTCTACAGACGCATGTGGGCAGCTGTGCTTGCAGAAAACATTAAACCGATTCTACAGAACAGAAGTCACTATTCACGACAGACAGCGAGGTTAAGAACTGCGCGTGAACTCTCGGCCTGTCTCGAAGATCCTCTCTTACACGTTTTTGTCACTCCTAACACAAAAACACACACATTCACGGGTCGATGTGTGAAAAGTGTGAGCGCTGTGTGAGAAATGAGGCTGACCTGCTGAACTGTACTAGACAAATCCAGCATCATTCCAGGGATCACAGCTAAACGGGGTTATTTCACTGTTTGTGTACATGCTGGAGACAATGTGAATGTTTCTCACTAAAGTCAACACAGTTTACAACACAGTTTGCAACAAATTATATATTAGTGCTGTCAAAATGAATGTGTTAGTGCATGCAATTATTTTTTCAGTTTAATGCGTTATTTAACGCAATTAACGCAGCATCCGTTTTTCCTGTCATCCTTTAGCTAGTGTTACATTATGATCACACTCTTATTTATGCAAATGCTTTTAAACCATTCAAGTGTGACAAGACACAAAAGAGAACTCAGTGTTGTACTTGCATGCTGTCTGTGAATCTCCTGTCGATGTGACAGACACACAACACGTGCGCACAGAAAGCCGCTTGTGTTCTGACAAATAATGCTATATGTACCTACCAACATTTGCATTGTTTTAAGGGTAAGTTTGGGGTAGTGGTAGGTAAGGATGTTAATAAAGTAAAATGTCTTGATGACAAATGGGCAAAACCTAGGATAGTGCACTCTAAAAAATGCTGGGTTAAAAACAACCCAAGATGGGTTGAAAATGGACAAACCCAGCAGTTGGGTTGAATGTTTGCCCAACCTGCTGGGTAGTTTTATTTAAACCAACTATTATTTAAAAATTGCTATATGGCTAGCTTAAAATGAACCCAAAATAGTTGGGAAATTAAAAACCAGATGCAATTAGAGACAACAATAATAGACAAAAGGTGAATGTTTATTAATAAGCTTAAGCTAAGCTAAATTTAATAGTTTAATAGTTTATTAATATACATTTATTAATAAGCAATTTAATAAATGTTTATTGTTTAATAATTATTCATTGAACATTAATAAATGTTCATTTCCAACATACTTTGGGTTAATTTTAATTAAGCAATACAGTAATTTTTAAACAATAGTTGAGTTAAATAAAACTACCCAGCAGGTTGGGCAAACATTTAACCCTACCGCTGGGTTAAAACAACCCAATTGCTGGGTTTGTCCATTTTCAAGTAATTAGCATTTGGGGTAAAAATAATTAGTCTTTAATATGGCAAAAATAGATTTTTGTTGTAAATATCCCTGATAAGACTGTTACACTGAATGACATTTTAGTGGGTGTCTTCAGTAAATCAAGGTAAAAAAAAAAAAAAATTCTGATTATTTTTATATATATATATATATATATATATATATATATATATATATATATATATATATATATATATATATATATATATATATGAAGCAGCACAACTGTTTTAAGCATTGACAAAAATAAGAACTGTTTCTTGAGTAGTAAATCATCATATTAGAATGATTTCTGAAGAATCATGTGACACTGAAGACTGGAGTAATGATGATGACAATTCAGCTTTGATCACAGGAATAAATTACATTTTTAAATATATTCAATATATTCTTTTACATGGTAATAAAATTTCACAATATTACTGTTTTTACTGTATTTTTGATCAAATAAATGCAGCCTTGGTGAGCAGAAGAGAATTTTTAAAAAAACAAACAAAAAAACGTACCTACCCCAAACTTTTGAACAATATAAGTATAAAATTGAGGATGGGACTTCATTTTACATATCATGAACCGAATGGATCATGAAAACAGGTGCTCCACAGGAGCTAAACAGGAGGAGTTGAAAAACAAGAGGGTTTGACGTTGTCAGCAGAAGTGGGAAGTAGTTTTACAGGGCAATTTATTTATTTAATGTAATTTAACCAATGAATCACTCGCAATAACACATGTATTAAGAAAATAAATAATAGTCCATTTTAATTTTATGCTGACTTAAAGAGTGTACCACCAGACGTCTGATTTTCTTTCTTAAATCACACGTTCCCGTCTCTCCCTCTCTCTGCCCTGCTGTTTGTTTGACACACAACACAAACTCGGCGGCAAGAGAGACGGCTTTAGCTAATGGCTTTTTAATGGGCTGCTGGGTTTCTTGTGTCTCCAAGCTGATGGCCACCACTTACCCTAAGCACACAAACACACTCACACGCGGCATACAAACGGAGTCATTCCCACTTTGTCTTGTCTCCTTAAAGTGACTTAGAAACCTCACTCCACTAACGACGTCCTGCTCTTCAGCAGACTGGAGTCACATATGAACTCTGATTCCATTACGGACTCATAAAACACTCTGCAAAGAACGAGACACAAGACAGATGCTCTCTAATTTCATAACTCCACATTACAGCACGCATTCACACAGATGGAAATGGGAAAATGCTTTGCATTGTTTTAATAGAGTGATGAATACCAAATTTACGATAGAACTTCCTGTAAATCCTGGAGCAAGAGCAAAAGTGCATTATCTCATACATGAAACTATAAAAAGAAAGATCAAACGCTAAGAAAAAATACATTTTAGAGGATGTCATTAGAGAAACATACAAAGTGTATAGTGATTTATGCTGTCAAACTCTAAAAAAAAGCTCCATAAAAGTAATTCATATGACTCATACACTATATGCCAAGTCATATGATAGATTTGTGTGGTAAACAGACCAAAATTGAAGTTGTTGTTCAATGAAATCTCGTCCTCCACCGCAGCTCTCAAATTTCAATTGTGCTTGTTTGTGTCTATTCAAACTTGGCATTTGTCAAGGATGGCACTTGGCAGAGGCATTGTGTGAAAGGGTTTGGAATGACATGAGGGTGAGTAAATGATGACAGAACAGTCTTTTTTTTTTAGTGCAGTAAACAATTTTGACTGCCAATAAATAAAAAAATGCTAGGCTATTAGTAAAGAGGTCAAATCAGCACAACATAATACTTTCAGGAAAACATGTAAATGATTGTTATAGCCTACTACTATACATCTAAAAATATTATCTGGCTATATAGGCTATTAAATGGAAAACTAAGGCTGGCTGTGAATCACTGAGATAAACTGAGAGTGTTTCAGTGGAATCTCCCGATGGAATACGCAATAACAAAATTCCATTCATGCTTCATAAATAACCTATCCAGCGGGAGAGACAATGAAATGATGTATTTACCGAACAAGTTTCGCAGAGACAACATTTTAGTAACTACGAAAGTCAAATGCTCGCGAAATCCCTGTCACGTGAGGAGGTCACAATAGCAACAGTACGCCATCGGACAATAGGCCTACATATCGTGAAAAACTTAAGTAGCCTGCTGATCACAAATATTTCACAAATCCTTTTTTATAAATAATTTCAAATTAAGTCTGTCTGTGCTAGAGAGTGCGCAACGACAGCTGACAGAAAATGTCAACCAAAGTCCATGAAAAATTCGCGCACTGCATAAAACTACATTATTTCATATCCAAAACTCTTTTTTTGACAGCATAAAAGAAAATATTTGATTATGTAGCCTATTAAGTGGTCAGTAGCCTATAAGCTACTTTACACTCTTAAAAATAAAAGGGTGTTTTCACAGTGATGCCATTTAGAACCATTTTGCGTTCCATAAAGAACCTTTCAGTTATCATTTCTTAAAAGAAACATTGTTTTTCTTGTGAAGAACATTTGAATAATCTTATCCACTCAAATTAACCTTTAGTGCAATTCAAAGTTCTTATGGATGTCAAAGACTCTTCATGGAACCATAAATGTCAATTAAAAAACGTTATTTTTATTTTTATCTCCTAAGACATATCCTAGCTGTGGCTTTGCGGTCTCAAATTCTAAACCAGATCTCAATTTCAAAGTACTGAAATGACCGTTTTGCAAAAACAACAAGAGAAAAAAAAAAGAGAGAAAAAAAAATAAAAGAGAAATAACGTTCCGATGATGTGAATAAAATAAATATTGCAACCTGAAAATGTGAAAAACATGAATTGGTTATCTTACCTTGCCCGTCAACTATTTGAAGCAGAACCCACAGAAAGATAAGCACTAATCCCAATCCAAATCTCTGTCGTCCGTTTTTCCCCATGACTTTGGAGTTTGGAAAACTCCTCAGCGCGGAATATTCGTTCCCTCGTCGGTTTGGTTCAGCCTTGACAAAGGAGCTGCTGTGGTGGTGGTGGCTAAACGGAGGACCGACGCAGTTACGCGTCTCAAGTTCAGCGTGTGTTCCTCACGGAGAGATCAGGAGAAGGTCCCGGGACTGGAGGATTGGAGCGGTAACGGAGGTGAGGAGCGATGCGCCGCCGCCCTCTAGCTCTCATCTACGCGCGCTCTCCACAGACGCGCTCACACTCCTCTGCATGAGTTGGTCATTAGTTCAGACCGCGCATTCATTCACTGTATGATGATGTGTTTGTGCTGCTTCTCTCTCTGGATGTGTTCAGGGGAGCTAGAGATCAGGGTTTCGGGTTCCAGCATCTAGCTGCATGCATGTGCGCTCGGCGCTCGCCGAATATGAGCAGCGCGAGTCCCGTTTCTCGGTTTAACCCGCATCCAGCTGCCCGCCTCTGCCCTCCACCGGCTACTGCGAACACTAGGACCGGATTCACCGACGGATCTTCTGCTGAAATACACCTGATCTGACACTAAACATGATTTTGCTACAGCTTAATGTTGTCAGGTTTAGTTAGTCATGTTATATAATATTTTTTGTCAATATTAATAAAAAATATTTAGATGTTACCACATGGAATAGATTTTAGACAGTATATCAATTTCAAGTACAATCTTAAAAATAAAAATTGGCATCTATGGTTCCATGACATCCATGGAACATTTCCATTGCACAATAGGTTCTTTCTAATGGAAAAAAAGGTTATTTAGTTTATTAATAAAATGTTCTTTACAATAAGAAAAAAAAAAATGGTTCTGTTCAATGGTGAACTGAAAATGGTTCTTCTATGTAATTGCTGCAAAAACCTTTTGGAACAGTCGTGTTAAGAGTTTACATTACTAAAGAATTTTAATTTAAGCCTTTGAGAAGCATTCAAACCATAATCAAAAGTTAGTTTACAAGCAGACATCATTTTCATTGAGAGCTTTCCGGTCACTGGACACTAGTGACGGCAATAAAAACCTGCAATGCATTTAGTTATTTAGCAGATGTTTTTATCCAGAGAAACTTGCAAATGAAGAACTCAAGCAATTTATTATAAAACAGCTATAAATACTTGCAGTATAGTGCAAAGGCCAAGTTTCAAGATTAAGCTAGTACATAAATGAATTTATTTATAGAAAGTGTTCTGTGGTTGTGGATTAAGTGCTCACATAAGTCTGTGTCTTCAGCTGATTCTGGAAGGATGCGATGGTCTCAGCAGATCAGGTGGAGATTGGAGGCTTGTTCTACCAACGGGAAACAGAGAGAGTGAAGGTTTTGGAAACCGATTATGATGGAAGCACTATGTGCCACTCGCTCACTGATCGTAGAAGACGGGAAGGATCATACACGTGTAGGAGTCTGTTGAGTTAGAAGGTTGTTGTTCATGAACTTCATTTTCAAAGCCTTGAATATGACGCAGACAGCTACATGTAACAGCTGAAAGAGACCGCAAAGTGTGTGACTTGGCTTCTTGCTGATTGATTGAAGATCAAATGCATGATACACTGTACGGTATAGCAGAAGAAAGAAAGTTCAAAATAATTTTTTTACAAGCTATACCCTTATTTACATGGTTTTAAATAATTTTTTTAAGAAATGTAAGAAATAAGCAAGGTACATGAAACATGACTAAGAGTAACAAATCAACTCACTGATCATTTTAAAGGTTTAGTTACTTCAGAATTCAAATTTCCTGATAATTTACTCACCTCGATGTCATCCAAGATGTTCATGTCTTTCTTTCTTCAGTCGAAAAGAAATTAAGGTTTTTGAGGAAAACATTTCCGGATTTTTCTCCACATAGTGGACTTCAACAAGGTTCAACGGGTTGAAGGTCCAAATGTCAGTTTCAGTGCAGCTTCAAAGAGCTCTACATGATCCCAGACGAGGAATAAGGGTCTTATCTAGTGAAACCATCAGTCATTTTCTAAAAAAAAAATAAAAATGAAATACTTTTTAACCACAAATGCTCGTCTTGCACTGCTCTGCGATGCGCCACATATTAATCACATTAGAGAGTTCACGCATGACGTAGGCAGAAGTACCGTTCCAGTGTCTACAAAGCAAACGTGCAAAAACTAAGTCAAACACCCTTTACAAAAAAGGTAAAACAATGTTGTCAGACAATTTTTAGGGTTTGAGGAGAAAATTAGTTTTTTGAGTTTTTTGCCCTACCGCGGTACTTCTGCCTAAGTCACGCATGACATTTCCAACGTGATTATATAATGTGTGGCACATCCAGAGCAGTGCAAGATGAGCATTTGTGGTTAAAAAGTGTATCAAATTTATTGAAATTGACCAATCGTTTCTCTAGATAAGACTCTTATTCCTCATCTGGGATCATGTAGAGCTCTTTGAAGCTGCACTGAAACTGACATTTGGATCTTCAAACCGTTGAACCCCAGTAGTCCACTATATGAAGAAAAATCCTGTTTTCCTCAAAAACCTTAATTTCTCTTTGACTGAAGAAAGAAAGACATAAACATCTTATGATATGGGGGAGAGTAAATTATCAGAAAATTTTAATTCTTAAGTGAACTAATCCTTTAAGTAAAAAAAAAACAAAACTATATGACAACAAAATCAACCCAAAAGTGTAAATAAAACTGGTCAAATGCAACTATATTAAATGATTCATGCCCTAGTGCATGATGGGAAGGAATGGGACTGAATCACAAAACTATTTTTTTCTTGGGTCTAGGCCTATTTGAACTAAAAAAATTTATAAATTCAACTTACCTCAATCTTGAGCTCTAGAAGGATGCTATACAAAATCAATCAATTGATCAAAAAACAAACAGATATATATATACATACATCTATATATATATATATATATATATATATATATATATATATATATATATATACATACATATATATATATATGAGAGAGAGAGAGAGAGCTTTAGAAAAATGTTATAAAATAAGTAAATAAATAATAATTTGAATTAATCTTACATTCACTAAGTGTTTATTATTATTGCAATAATTGCAGTAAACCACACAAAAGATAGAGTACACAACACAATGATGTTCTCTTGCTCATGTTAAATTTGCAGATTGTCGATAAACGGAAAGATGTGCATCGGATTCCAGGGAAGGAATCAATTCACCAGCCAGTGAAACACACAATCACTTGTGGCATCACACCTAAAAAAATCCAATAGCGATGAATGATATGCTGGCAAACACACACACGCGCACGCATATAGACTTGGACAAACACAATCTTCAGATAGCCCACTGTGCCAGTGTTATCTGTTGTTCATTCTATTCAACATGGCCATAACTGAGTCAGAGCCGCTATTGTGGAGATAATTCAGTTATGGCAGTGATATGATCACACTACGTTTCTCCAGGGTAAGAAGTCTATCCCAGCATCCATTCCCGAAAAACATTCTCTATACGCCCTCACGGGTTACAGAAGCAAGTATGCATCACAGTATTTGTATAGCAGAAGATTGGGCCACTCCTACACTTTGGCGGATTCACTCTGCGGCAAAACTCCTCGCTTGACAGGCACTCAGCGTTTGGTGATTGGCATCCTGTCTGCTGTATCTGTGTGTTGCAGCGCTGCACTGTGTATGTGTGTGCTGAGTTTGAGATTTCTTTTACAGTGACATCAGTACATTTAGCTTCAATATATAAAGGCCGAATTGAGTCACCTTGAAGAAAATTACCTCCATAAAATGAGTTTGTGATTGGATTCAGCCATCACACACTCACACATACACACAGCAACAAGAGATCAAGAAATAGAGCGAGCTGGTTCTGAACCGGGCTTTCACTCACCCGAGGGTCACGTCAGCCCTTATTCGCCGGTGGACTTCATCAGCATGACAGAACTGTCATTTTAATGAAGCCGTGAGTCGAGTCGGGACCAGGGTCACCGGCACACGCTCGGATGATAATCAGATGTGTACGAGTTCACATGTTCACATCTTCACAGTCAAAGCGCCAATATGTTTCTCCGTGACCCGCCACTGATGGTACAGCGGCTGTGGCTTGAGTCTTAAAATATAGTGTGTACTTGGTACACTATCTACAACAGGTTCTTTTATTGGCATTGAATTTAGAACCTTTAACATTAATGGAATCTTTCCATTGCACAAAGGATTCTTTATAGTGGGGGTAAAAAAACTATAGCACTTCTTTAGGACATTCAAATGTTCTTTAGACTAAGAAAAAAAAAGTTTTTTTAAAAAAAGAACTGTTTACTGAAAGGTTCTTTGGGGAACAAAAATGGTTCTTTTATGCAATCACTGCGAAAACTTCCTTTTGGAACCTTTATTTTTAAGAGGAAAATTTTTCTTCTTAGAAGAAAAGGTTCTATATAGAACCTCAGAGGGTTCTGTCAGGTGTTTCATATATAGAACCTTTAAGGGGTTCCCATCATGGGATCATTTTATGGATTTAGTTGTAATTAAAGGTACAATATGTAATAATTTTGACTGCTAGAGGTCGCTAGAAGCCTATTCAAAACAAAGTTGTAGCTTGATGACGCCAAGTTTTAGAGCGGAATATTGGGACATGTGGTCTCCATCTCAATGGACAGTGCAAAAGAATAGGGATTGGAGTCAGGAAGAACTCATGTTCATGGATGAGATGATTATTAAGTATGAATCAGAGCAGGAGCGAGTGTTGTGGAGCTGAACGAGGCCGCTGGAGCGATTGTGCAACACACGCCTCACGAGCAGCAGGACTTTTATTATGACACAGTCGCCGGTGCCGCTTCCGCTTTTCCGGTCATGAGTATGAGGTAACACAGCTCTGTTTATCATATTAGATACATTTGAGAGTGTTGAAAATGATGTTATAATGTTACTCTGTGCGTTTGCTCGGCGGCTGCTGTGAGGTACTGTTACACACTGCAGATTTTACAATATCATATTAATAAATGCTGGATGATTGTGTTGATAAATGGCATGCAATTCATTTTAAAACGTATTGTATGATGGAGAAAATTCTGTATTACTGTTACTAAAAGTAAAGCTGCATCTGATTATGCTATGTTAGCTACTTCACAAAATAGTGTTTTTCTCTGAGGCATGGTAAAGCATGGTACTTGAAAAAGTCAAGAAAATTGATTTAAATAATAAGAAAGTTGTTCCCTTGTCTATTAAAACATATATTAAAGCGTCTTTGGTGTTTCCATGGTTTCTACTGAGGTTAACGCGGGTATGACGCAATTGGCAGGCGACTTCTTGGTTAAAATTGCAATTTTCTCACCATTTACAAATAGTTGCAAACATTTGGGATATTGTAAGTACTCAAGTGAACAATATATATATAACTGGCCTAGTGGTTTTTGGATATTTTACTGCAAAAATATTAAATATTGCACCTTTAATTAATTTTGTTTTAACTCATTATTTTATTTTGATTCAATTTTATTAATTAAATAGCTCATAAACATAATTTATCACTAGAAAAAGTTATAATATTACCTGTTAAACAAAGTATTATGCAGTCATTTAAAGGGATACTTCACCCCAATATTAAAATTCAGTCATTAAAACCTATATGAGTTTCTTTGTTCTGTTGAACACAAAAGAAGATATTTTAAAGGGGACCTATAATGCCCCTTTCACAAGATGTAATATAAGTCTCTGGTGTCCCCAGAATGTGTCTGTGAAGTTTCAGCTCAAAATCCCCCACAGATCATTTATTATAGCTTGTCAAATTTTCCATAGTTGGGTGTGAGCAAAAATACAGATTTTGTGTGTGTCCCTTTAAATGCAAATGAGCTGCTGCTCCCGGCCCCCTTTCCAGAAGAGGGTGGAGCTTTAACAGCTCAACAACAACAAAGCTGGAGAATCTCACGCAGCCAAAATGAGGATTGTCAGTAACGGTGTTCAGCCTTACATTGTTCAAACCGGAGTCGACACTGATGGAGAGACTCAGGAAGAAGTTACAACTTTTAGAATAAAACTGGACGTTTCTGAATAGTTAGTGGATAAATTTATGTAGCTTCTGTGGAGTTGATTCAACTCATCCACTAGCATGTGCCGTCATGTTAATCTTTTGTGCAAATCCAGCGTTGAATTGATCCTCGTTTGTGAAGCAGTCTGGCGTAAAATGACAGCATGACAACAACACTCTACTACAACAACTCTTCCTCTTCTCTAAAGCAGCCCAACATGGCCTCTCCCCCTTTGTTGTGTGTTCTCGGGGCAGGGTTTATGTATATTTTGGGGTTTGTGATGTCACTAACCCGGGAAGAAGCTTGTTGTAGTCCCTACCAGCCATTTGTTGTAGTCCTTAAAAAGGGATTTCTGTGAAAGAAAATATCTCCCTTTGCATTGAACTTTGAGTGTTGAAACTTTTTATGCTCAAACAGCAACATTACACAACATTGCACAAACTAAAGTTAAAAAAAGTGAAATCATAATCAACCACCCCTTTAAAGAATGTTGGAATGTTGGTGACTACAGAATCTTTTTACTATAGAACATTCTGTAGTCACATTCGCCATCTTGAATTTTTATCAGTCCAGCATTATTACAGTAAATCTTTCTGCTACATAGGGAAAGATGTGACCATTGAATGCATAAAGTGAATACAAGCCAAAAATACAGTAAAAACAGTAATATTGTGAAATATTATAACAATTTAAAATAATGTTTTCTATTTGAAAATCTTTTAAAATGTAATTTATTCCTGTGATCAAAGCTGAATTTTCAGCATCATTACTCCAGTCTGTCCAGTCCAGTCAGTGTCACATGATCCTTCAGAAATCATTCTAATATGATGATTTGCTGTTCAAGGAACATTTCTGATTATTATCAAATGTTGAAAACATTACTTAATATTTTTGTAGAAACAGAAACAGTTTTATTTCTTTTCAGGATTCTTTGATAGAAAGTTCAAAAGAACAGCATTTATTTGAAATAGAAATCTCCTGTAACAGTATTAATGTCTTTACTGTCACTTTTGATTAATTTAATGCATCCTTGTTGAATAAAACTATTAATTTATTTTACATAAAATCTAACTGATGCTAAACGTTTTAACAGAGCATTTCATCAGAACACATGACTAATTTTAAAAAGCTGTCAATAGAGAAAGATGCTGAAACTGTGTGCTTAACCAATCACAACAGAGGTAATTCTTAAAGCTACAGTAGCAAAATCAGCTTGATTAACTGGGTCAGAGAGAGTGTTAAAAATGATCATGACAAACTAAATTATTACTATAAATTTTTTTTTTTTTTTTTTTTTTTTTGTGAAGGAAACCTTCGCTTACAGTACATTTTAAGTGGACTTGCAGAAAAAAAAACGTAGAATACATCCTAATATGTCCTAGAAATATTAGAATACGTCCCAATACGTCCTAGAAACGAGTACAATAACTGTGCCAGCGGTGGCATCAGATACGCTCAAAAATTGGCTGTTTGTGTCAGAGTTGCTGGATTTAATGAGACGTCGGTCTCTGAGAGAACTGCATGAACACACACATACGCCAACGCACACACACACACACACTTGCCTGAAACATCAGTGAGTGATCAAAAGAAAACCTTGTTCCTTATGCTCATTTATTTTCTCATTTGCTTGTATTGCTCTATCTTTCCTATGCTCTCCACCATTCTTTCCATGTGCATGTGTAAGTGTTTCTGCGCTCACTCCACATGTTGTTCTATCAATAATGAGCTGGTTTTCATATCGACAATAACCGGGTCTTTAAATGTCAAAAGGGCTGCTACATAACAGTTTAATGCTTTAACAATATTGTGAACAAACACCATTACATGGATCAATCACAGATTGATTGAAACTGAATTGAGATTTAACCAGAAGGCAAATAAAAAGAACACAATCATAATTTTACTTAGCAAGGATGCATTAAATTGACCAAAAGTGACAGTAAAGACATATTACAAAAAATATGTATATTTTCCAAATAAATGCTGTTCTTTTAAACTTTCTGTTCATCAAACAATCCTGAAATAAAATGTATCAGAGTTTCCACAAAAATATGAAGCAGCACAACTGTTCTTAACATTGATAATAATAAGAAATGTAAAAACATCATATTAGAATGATTTCTGAAGGATCATGTGACACTGAAGACTGGAGTAATGATGCTGAAAATAAATTATATTTTAAAATATATTACTATATAAAACAGTTATTTTAATTTGTAATAATATTTTTACTATATTTTTTATCAAATTAATGCAGCCTTGTTGAGCAGAAGAGACATTAAAAAAATCTTACAGACCCAAAATATTTTAGTAAAAATGTTCACATAAATACACAAATGTCTAGTAAACAAGAAATAAAACTGACAAATGTAAGAATAAAAATAAGACAATGAATATAAATAAAAGTCACAGAGTTGTTGTGAAGCCACTCCTTCGTTATTTTAACTGTGTGCTTAGGGTCATTGTCTTGTTGGAAGGTAAACCTTCGGCCCAGTCTGAGGTCCTGAGCACTCTGGAGAAGGTTTTCGTCCAGGATATCCCTGTACAGGGACGTGCACAGAAATTTTGAGGGGCAGTTTCTCTGACCTAAAAAAGGGCACTCCCCTACCAAACATCTTAAATAGTGTTTTGACATCGACAACCCAAGTGCATTTTACCTCAAACTTGCGTCTAGTTAACTTTCTAAAGTAGCAATCGCTTCTCGGGTCGACATTAACACACTGACAAAATTATATTCAGAATTAAAAATATTTTTATACCACTTTTTAATGTGTGAGATTGTGTAAAGGTTTTCACGAGATACCAACCTTTCGCGAACTTGCTTCCAACACTTGTTCTCATGGAGGCGCGGTGTGCACGGAGGGGAGGGGCTATGCGCGCGCGAGTATGTGAGAGAGACGCGTGAGTGAGAGACGCAGGGAAATGAAATGCATTATGCAGCTGAACGTTTGCTCTATGAAAGACATTGACAAAGACGAAAACTAAGGACATTTAATCTATAATTTTATTTTAGTTAGTTTTGCCAAACACACATTACAGTTTTGGTTAGTTATCGTTTTTTTGTAATGCCTCGTTTTTATTTTTATTTCAGTTAACGACGATGTTTTTTCCCACCTAGTTTTCGTTTTTTCGTTAACGACCTTACTCACCTTTCCGACAACGTTAAGTCGTCCCACCCGACAACCGCGACAATCTCCTTCTAGTACCGCTCATGCAGGCTCAGCTCAGGTGCCGGTCGCGTGCAGCGCTGCAGCCACGTAAACAGAGTTTGCCCTTCCCCTACTGACTTTCACTTTCGGACGGGTGCCCGAATATGGAAGTGAATGAGGCTTTGCGATTTTTTTTTTTTAATCTAGGCCTACGTGAAATTCTGCATCCATTGTACGATTTTTTTATTTATTTTTTTCCACCTCGGAAGGGACACGTGAGTCAAGAAGGACATATGGGCAGTTGCCCGGGCAACCTGAGCAACCCCCCTGTGCACGTCCCTGTCCCTGTACTTGGCTGCATTCATCTTTCCCTCGATTGCAACCAGTCGTCCTGTCCCTGCAGCTGAAAAACACCCCCACAGCATGTTGCTGCCACCACCATGCTTCACTGTTGGGACTGTATTGGACAGGTGATGAGCAGTGCCTGGTTTTCTCCACAAGGCCAAAAAGTTCTATCTTGGTCTCATCAGACCAGAGAATCTTATTTCTCACCATCTTGGAGTCCTTCAGGTGTTTTTTAGCAAACTCCATGCAGGCTTTCATGTGTCTTGCACTGAGGAGAGGCTTCCGTCGGGCCACTCTGCCATAAAGCCCTGACTGGTGGAGGGCTGCAATGATGGTTGACTTTCTACAACTTTCTCCCATCTCCCGACTGCATCTCTGGAGCTCAGCCACAGTGATCTTTGGGTTCTTCTTTACCTCTCTCACCAAGGCTCTTCTCCCCCGATGGCTCAGTTTGGCCAGACGGCCAGCTCTAGGAAGGGTTCTGGTCGTCCCAAACGTCTTCCATTCAAGGATTATGGAGGCCACTGTGCTCTTAGGAACCTTAAGTGCAGCAGAATTTTTTTTGTAACCTTGGCCAGATCTGTGCCTTGCCACAATTCTGTCTCTGAGCTCTTGTTCCTTTGACCTCATGATTCTCATTTGCTCTGACATGCACTGTGAGCTGTAAGGTCTTATATAGACAGGTGTGTGGCTTTCCTAATCAAGTCCGAATCAGTATAATCAAACACAGCTGGACTCAAATGAAGGTGTAGAACCATCTCAAGGATGATCAGAAGAAATGGACAGCACCTGAGTTAAATATATGAGTGTCACAGCGAAGGGTCTGAATACTCAGGACCATGTGATATTTCAGTTTTTCTTTTTTAATAAATCTGCAAAAATTTCAACAATTCTGTGTTTTTCTGTCAATATGGGGTGCTGTGTGTACATTAATGAGGAAAAAAATGACCTTAAATGATTTTAGCAAATGGCTGCAATATAACAAAGAGTGAAAAATTTAAGGGGGTCTGAATACTTTCCGTACCCACTGTACTGTATGTCAGTGCCATTGTTTTATCTCAAGATGCACACCAGTAATGTTTTTTTCAAGTGTACATTTATAAAAGTTACTTAAATATCCTAAATGAACTAAGGCCTAATCCTGGCTTAGCCTAAGCCCTGTCTGTGAAACTGGACCTATAACTCGCAATTTCAAGTTTATATCTCGCAATTCTGAGAAAAAAAAATCAATTCTCAATTGAGAGATAAAAAGTCGCAATTGCAAGTGTCAAGTAAGAATTGAGTCACAATTATTAATTCTGTTGCAGAAAGTTTATATCTCACAATTCTGACTTTTTTTCTCATAATTGCGAGTTTGTATCTTGCGATTCTGACAATATAACTCACAATTACAAGTTTATATCTCGCAATTGCGAAAAAAAACAGGCAGAATTGAGATAAAAAGTTGCAATTATCTTTTAAAGTGCCCCTATTATGGATTTTTTGAAATGACCTTTCATGTAGTGTGTAACATAACTCTAAGTGAATGAAAACATCCTGCAAAGTTTTAAAATCTGAAAGTGCATTGTTTATAAAGTTATTGTCTCTCAAAAATAAGAGTCGATTCAGAGTCAGTTAAACAAGTAGTTTGTAAAACTAATCCCAAGCCGTTTCGTTGTGAGGTCACAACGTAACATTAGCATATCGCCCGCCCACTCAGTGGTTAAAGTTCATCTGTACAACAATACCACAGCAGTATAGCCTGAACCTTGTGCTGTGTTCCCGTTATTTTACTGAAGACTGCTGCTTTAATCTAAATGCATTCAACGAGGAATTCACAAGCCGGTTGTTATTGAAGGATGGGTCAGTACCCAGTTTATTTGGACCAGCTTCTTCCTCCTCTGAATCACAGCCTGTAACTATGATTAATAATTGTTGCTGTTATGTTCTCTGTAGCATGCACAATACATATTTAGCTGTGTGTGTTGTGTACGCTCTGCACAGCTTGTACTGTCTTTGGCTAACCAGATAACAGCAATATGTGTTCGCTCGCAATTGTCTAGAAATGTGTCAAATGTTTGTCATTGTTATTACTAAAGAATAGAGCGATATGTTGGTGTACAACTGCAGTGCTTTATCAATGTTTCTGTGTTGGGCTAACGCATGTACCATAGTTGCATCCTAACTATAGTAACGTAGTTGCATACACACTATACACTATGCACTATGTACTCATTCATGTAGTGAGTTAATTGTATAAGGTTATTTTGTCATTTAACAATAGAGACTGATGCCCTCTCCCCCTCCAATACATAATTAAATCTGCGACAGTTGAGTGCATGAAGTGTCCAGCATTCCACACTTAATTTTTTCCGTTATTTTAGTGCATCATCGGGGTATTTAAAGTGTACTTTTTCTTTTTGGAATTTTCAATGTGAACGCACTACTTGCACTATTTATACTTAAAGACGTCATAGAATAGTGCATAAGTACGTGAACTGGGAGGCACCTCATGACTGTTTGGGAGTTTACCACCGAGCTGTGGGCTAGGTTCACCAACATAAATACATATAATACATACAATGTAAGTGATGCAAGCACTATATACTGTACTCCGTGTTAACCAGCAGAAGTCATCTGACCAATCACCGCAGATTAGCCTCATACAAACGAGGGGTTCGGCAAAAGGAATTGTTGAGCGAATCGTTGAGAAAATAAGGTAGAAATAAATGCATATTATAAGACAATTAAAGTTTTTTTTGTCCTTGTATGCATGTTGTTGGGGACTTCCAAAAATAGGAACCTTTCAAATGCCATAATAGAGGAACTTTAAATTGTTTTATTCAGTGGCGGAAACATTAGCTTCCATAAATGGTCTGTTGGTGGAGCATCAAAATAAAGTGTTATCAGATATCAAGCACACAGTCTTCTAATACTCTAATAACTGCTAGCTGACATGTAGTTGCAAAGTTACTTATAGTTAGTAGAATGTCTAAAGTGGACTATCGAAATAAAGTGTTACTGCCAACAATACTAGTACTACCACAGAGAGTAAACCAAAGCTAGAGCAGAAGTGTAACTGCAGAAGAAAAGGAGTTTAAATGGCTGATTGAAAGTGGCTTTATTTATGGTTATGGATTAGTTTTAAGAGCTGGAGGAGGAGGATGAGGAGGCGTGTCTTCAGCTGTTTTTGAAGGTTGTGATGGTCTCAGCAGATCATGTAGAGGCTAGAAGTGAATGGGACATTATTCAATGCAACTCTTCCGCTCTGTGTCACAGCATTAGATAATCACGTTTAGCCATCTGCATGTCTGAAATGCTGCAGGATCTTTTGTTTTCTTAAACATTTTTTGCTCAATTGGTTTTAATCAGCAGGTGTTTGGGTGATTTGTAGTGGGTGTAAGAAGTCAGATTTCCTCAAGTTTACACAGGTGCACATCTATTGTTTTAGTATTTCTGTAAAAAGCTTTGCTTGTGCGAACTTTGTTTACAATAAAATGTTTTATATTCAGACAAGTGTCCAAATACCTTCACCACATTCCAATCATCTATAAAACTGTAAAATGTTCTTCAAGGCCAGATCATTAACAAAAACTGAAACTATGCAGTATTAGTATGTCTGTTTTGTCCCGAATTATAAATAAATTTGCCCCAGGGGTCACGGTCAGGGTCACCAGTCACGGACAGAATAGACAATAAAATCACCATGGAAACTAGATTCTCTCACCTTGCATTAACTTTAAAACCAATCAGAATGAAGGTGTTCTTTTTTCAAATGTAGGTTATTTACATTTACATGTGAAGCAGCCAAAGGTTACGTTTAAACACCCACGTTTAGTGGATGAAATTTGAAAGTTAAAGACAACTTTTTAAAAACTTTTTCTACTTTAAAATAATTCCACCAGTAATGAACCCGAACCACATGACAGATTATTATATTACTTACATAAACTGTGTGCCGCTCCGAATGTGACATCGCTGGGCTTTGAGGTTAAAATCATTATGAGGATATCAACACAGCATAAAACTTCTCATACTGTAGCTTCAACTCCAGAATTCAAACATATAGAGCCATATACAGTACATGAAAATACCAGAAGATAACCGGAGGACTGGAATGATGGTTTAACATGTTCTCGAACCATCAGCCTCAGGAGGAGACGACGCGTGAATACAGACAGTGTTGTTGATTGGAAGCGCATCTGATCGTGACCTTTGTGACTTACCTTACATCTGAAGAGAGAAAACTCACAGTGACCTGCAGCCTCTATCTGTCACATTCAATTACTTCACACACACACAGAGAGACACACACACACACACACACACACACACAGACACAAAAGAAAGAAAAATCACAAATGAGATCTCTCTTCAATATCTCAACTGTTTCTCCTAGATTGCAACGAGATTAAATGGTGGCCTTTGCTCAAGTCTCCTGCATCTCAGATAAAAGACCCCAGTAATCTGACATTTGTCTCCTCCAGTATTTCAAAAGCAACCTCAACAATGTCTCAAACTGTGCTCAGATTTGCCAAGATACAAAATTCTTCAATCAAAAGTCAGAGATCTTAAACATGTTTTCATCAAATCCTTCCAAGAGCAAATTATTGGAGCGGCTGCACATTGTATAACTGTGTGACAGCTATTGACTTTTGATTCACACTAAAAAAGTTGAGTTCAAAATGGACAAACCCAGCAATCGGGTTGATTTGACCCAGCGGTTGGGTAGTTTTATTTAATGCAACTATTGTTTAAAAATTATTATATTCCTTGCTTCAAATGAACCCAACACAGGTTGGAAATGAACATTTATTAATACGTTTAATAAATGAACATTTATTACTAAGTGTAATAAATAATAATTAAATAATCAACATTTATTAAATTGCTTATTAATAAATGTTCACCTTTTGTCTGATTTTGGGTTCATTTTAAGCAAGCTGTATAGTCATTTTTAAACAATAGGTTAAAACAACCCAGGGTTGTTATCAACCCAGCATTTTTTAGAGTGTAGATTTAGCCATGAACAAATCAATAAAGTTAAATGAGTTCACGAGAAAAATCAGAGACAATGCTGACACATAAATTAAACAAACTGCAAACTCAATTAAGTGTCCTGTGCTATGAAAGAGTAATTATTAACTAAAACTAAGATAATTAAAATTTGTTTTTGTTAATTAAAATAAAGCTAAAATAAAATCAAGTCAAAATGAAATTATCATTAAATTGTTTATTAATTATTAAATTATTATAAACATATTAATTATAATAATTAAATAAAAAGTAAATTAAATTATTAGATTCCAAAACATTCCAAAAGTTAAAAATAAATAAATTAGAACTGACATTTGAAGGAATTCAACAAAAGTTGAAGAACTAAAATTACTAAAACTAAAATACAAATTAAGATAAAATAGAAATATAAAAAAAATAAATAAATAAAATGACAAAAGTGCATAAATAAATTACTAAAAAACTAATACTAATAATTACTAAAACTAAAATTAAAAATATGCAATATTCAAGTAAAATAACTTTCCCTTGGTTTGCTTAAGCGTATTTAGGACAATTCACAAACCATGTGATTAAAGGGGTCATATAATGCCACTTTTATAAGATGTAATATAAGTCTCTGGTGTCTCCAGAATGTGTCTGTGAAGTTTAAGCTCAAAATACCCCACAGATCATTTATTATAGCTTGTCAAATTTGTCACTTTTTGAGGGTGAGCAAAAACTTTCTATTTTTGTGTGTGTCCCTTTAAATGCAAATGAGCTGCTGCTCCCAAGGAGAGGGCGGGGTTTCAAAAGCTCATGTTAACAGCTCCGATTACCTCACGCAGACTCGCTTACATTGTTCAAACCAAAGTCGGACAACGATGGAGAGACTCAGGAAGAAGTTACAACATGAAGAATGCAGCATGAAGAACAGGACGTTTCTGAACAGTTAGTGGATAAATTTATGTAGCTGGTGTGGAGTTAACTATCTTAAACTATCTTATCTTGCTTTTATAATATGCTATTGCATTTGTGCTGTAATAAGACCTCATCCCCTTTGTTGCGTGTTCCCAGGGGTGGGGTTTATGTAAATTTTAGGCTTAGTGATGTTACCAACCCGGGAAGAAGCTTGTTGTAGTCCCTACCAGCCGTTCGTTGTAGTCCTTAAACAGTGATTTCTGTACAAGAAAATATCTCCCTTTCCATTGAACTTTGAGCGTCGTAACTTTGCAGATGTTGTTTATGCTCAAACAGCAACATTACACACTAACTAAAGTTAAAAAAGTGAAATCATAATCGAGGACCCCTTTAACATTTAATAGAAATGTTTAATTTTGCATGTGACTATTATAAGGGAGTGTCATTAAACTAATCTTTAACATTAGAGAGGTGTAGCGTTCATTGAGATCCACAGTGCTCTGTAATATTATGTTATACTTGCATATTATTTTTAGTTTCATCTTGTTTCCAAGTTGAATAGTTTCCATGTCTGGTCTCCATGGTGATGGAATATTAAACATGTTTTTCTTTTTTTCTTTTTTTTGTCAGAAACTCAGAACAATGTGAAACTTTGAACTTTCCTTTCAGGCTTTATTTAGATATCACACAGCCAAAGAGCAAATGAAACACGCATATGAAAAGCACAGAGTAAACGTCACAACAAACATGATATTAGATTACAGCAAACATCACGTCTGTCCTGTGCGACTTTGACATGAATACAAAGAACAAAACACAAAAAAGGCTGCAAAATTTCAGCTTTACAAGCGGAAAGAGCTCTCAAAGCAACGCTCAGAGGAGATGCACTCATGCTAATAATTCAAAGTGCTGGACAAATTGGATTACAGCATCTCACATCTTTCCTGTCCTCTAATCTGTCTGTTGTGAAAGGTAAACAGAAAAGTACTTGTGTAAATATATAAATAAATGTATGAATGAATGCATTAATCTTGTAGTGGCTTTGACTGTGCAGAGTTCAGGCTAACATCATTGTGGCGAGGCCACACAAGGGCCAGGGTGGCACTGACTGACGGATGGTCCACCCACACAATCAAATGAGACACAAAAAGTAATCTCTTTGTGGGAAAGGAGAAAAAAATCATGCATAGATGACAATAATAATTACTCAAATACATACATTTAGTGGCTGTCACTCAGGGAACTTTGCAGTGCGTACATGGCCGCTGGTCAAGCATGAAAAACAAAAGATTATATATCGATTTTATATCACCTAAAAAGCATGCAAAGAGAGGTCCCTAAAGCTGTCAATCATCTTAGTTCATTGTGATAATGCGATCTCACGAGGTTCCGTTATAATCGTAACAAAGCTGTCTACACTGCATAATGAATCTCTTACTTGCAGAATGTCTACACTTTGTTATAATGAGAGGATTTGCGAGCGTGCAGAACTCGGCTTTGAGCGGTGAGTGGATTCTATCTTAATGAATTTTCATTTTTGGGTGAACTAACCCTTTAATTGCTCACCCTCATGTTGCTCCACAACTGTAAGACCTTTGTTCATCTTCAGAACACAAATGTAAGATATCTTTGATGAAATCCAAGAGGGGTTTTTTTTGCACAAAAAACAAAATAAAAATAATGACTTTATTCAACAATATCTTCTCTCCCGTCTTTCTGCCACGCTGTTTACGTCCAGCACTTCCAGGTCAGAACGTCGACTCAGTGTTTCAGAAGATGTGTAATAGCGCCCCCTATCGTATAACAGTGAAAACACGGAAACACGCAAAAGTTTGTGTTCGGTGAGAAAACATTTTCTCACAACTAACGGACAATTCTGTGTTTGGCAGGGAAAGAGTTAATGTTTTTACTCACATTTGTGCAGATTTTTTTTTTTATTATTATATATAAATAAATAAAAAGTAAATAAGTTTATTAAACCATGGCACATTGTCCATGTTATCTCTATGAATGAAAATGAGAAATGTAAAATTAATTTTAAAAAAGACTCAGTTTTTTTTTTTTTTTTTAATGGAAGATTGCTGCCATCTACTGGAGAACAAACACTTTTAAAATGAAAATAACATGAAATTTCAACTACAGCCAGTAGATGGCTTCAAAGCATTATTCAATGGCTCATCTGCCATTTACATTGGTATACATCTTTTCACAAGTTTTTTATTTAGATTTATGTTTAGACATTATAAAATAATTATTATAACAATAAAAAATGACCCTTTTTAAAGTTTAACTTTTTTTTTTTTTTTTGCAATTATGACATTATTACAGTCAAACCTGAACATAGTGTTATCATGTATGTGTTTTGTGTGTATGTTTGCATTTGTTCTCCATCATGGATGTGTTTGTGGTGTCATTTCTGTGTGTGTTCTGCATTGTAGCCGATATACTTTTAACAAATTATTTAACAAAGAGCAACAACGGCAGCCCATTTTTTCATTTCTTATGAGTGATTTTGTGGGTTTAGGGGGTGTTGTGTTATAACCACTGTTAGCAGTTATACATATCTGAAATTCAGGAGGGGCACACCAAATATTAACGTAACGCTGCTAAAAATATGTATTAATCTATTTCCCAGTGTATTGTCACAAACACCAAAGTCAAGACTTATATTTCTACAACTTTATATAAATTGAATGTCTTGGGTAAACAAAAAAATAAACAAATTGACCAATGCACGTACATGGAATTGAGAACGATCTGAAATAAAACCAGTACAGGAAATCAAGATAATATACTTGTAGATTGTCTATAAAGTAATGTGAAATAACAGTAAAATAATGGCAGTGACGATGGAAAACAAAGCTTATCTGATCAGTTCAAAGTTGTAGATGAATGATTCTTTGGGTAAATCTAGAACAAGTTGAGTAGTCAAGGTTCAGGATAATCCATGTCCCGTTGATAATGAACCAAAAAAAAAAAGCTTTCCCAAAAAAAGTGAACCCTCCTCAAGTGCTCTTCAAATTATCCAGCCAACAAAATAGTCCACAGACAAATCCTTGTACTCAGGACATTTGATAATCCACAAAGTAATGTAGTGAACAAAAAAAAAAAAGTCCATCTACAAAAAGAAAAGAAATCTACCATTAGCTAAAGAACCCCCCACATAAATTATATACATCAAGTGAAAACAGATGTATAACACAAAGATAAAAAAAACTTACATGATTGAACTGGAAACAAAGTTTCTCAATCAGGACTCCAATGAGTTTTGCTGGAGGTGCTAGGATAAGCCCATGCTTCCCTCTTCCAAACAACCTGACTTCTTCTTCTTCTTCTTCTTCTTTAACAGCGGTTGGCATCCAGCTTAATGGCGCATTACCGCCACCTTCTGTTCCGGAGTGTGGATCAGTCAGTAAGTTTACAGTATAATCTATAATATCCAGGGAGAGGAGAAGAGAGAGGAAAAAAAAAACTTTATATCCTATAATAAAGCCCAGTATCCCTTAAAAAACCCAAAATTCTCTCACCTGTGCTCTGTCATTCATACTTAGTACTGTTTTTAAAGTGAGTTTCTGCACCCCTTGTTCTTTTAGTCTAATATCCATTATCACCCTCTCCCTCTGATATTTCCTACAATGTAGAATTACATGTTCCACCGATTCCTCTTCCTGACATTCCTCATCAGGACATACCCGTCTGATGTTTCCTCACCATTCTTAATGTTTTATTTAGAGCACAGTGTCCCAGCCTTAGTCTCGTATACCGTTTCTTCTTTTCTACCTTCTCCACCTCCTACCTTATTTACTTTAATACTCTTTTGGATATAGTATAAATCTCTCCCTTTCCCCTCACTATTCTGCATTTCTTGCCATTTTTGATAATTTTTTTCCCATTTTACTTCCGCTTTACTGATTCTAATTTGCATTTAACCTGACTTCTTCTACACCCCTAACAGATTAAATACCTGGGGTTTACCGCTCTAGCGCACCCTAGTGGTGAGTAGGAGCAAAAATAGAATGATAACACTGGAAACACTGTTACATCAGGGATGTGTTGTGGTATTGCCCCTTCATTTTTTTGTAGTTTTTTTTTTTTTTTTTGCATTGGGTTGACAAATTTTGATAAATTGTGTAACAAAAAGCAATTTATTATAGTCTCCCATTGTTTGTTTTTTTTTTTTTTGGGGGGGGGGGGGGGTTGGGGGTGTACACCCACAATGATCCACATTGTGAATGTGCTGTAGGGTTGCCACTTCACTTCTGTGCATTTGTGTTCTGTGTTGTGGCTGATTTATTTTATTTATTTTACAAATATAAAAAAAAGTAACGATTTTTCATTTTCCCATTCATTTCAATGTGGTCTCGGGAGAACACGAACATCCTGAGGCTAAGAGGGACTTTTTTGCACGCTTACACGCAACCAGATATCATATAGATTTATAATTTTTTTGTTTGTTGAGCTAGCAAGTGTCAACCACAACATTAAGTCTCATGTCATTTAAATGAAGGGAACATCTTTTTATTATTTTTATTATTATTATTATTATTATTATAATTATTTCAGTAAATGTCATTTGGGGTCAAAAATTTCTGAATAGCTTAGAAGGGTACCTCTGATTGGCCATTGTGCACATTGCTCAGCGCTGCAATAACACTTTTAAAATAGAAACCTTTGATGCTCTCCAGAGCGCAAACACAGATATGCCCTGATTGGATCGTTTGCCAAATTGCCAAAATGCTATTATTACAGAGAGAACTGATCCTAGACCAGCAGTTATGAGCAGCTTTTCCCTCTAAAAGCAATCAGAAGCAGCAGCAGCAGGCAGTGGTTTGAGTGAGAAACTCAAAAAATCTCAAGATTGTGGCAGGGGAAGGCTACACACGCTCCGTCTGTGATCATTTACCTTTGTTTATTGTTATTATATTCTGATCATTGGTTATTTTATTATTTATAAATGGATTTGGTTGTTTTCATGAAACTGTTGACTGTCATAATTGTCAAAATTAAAAGACTTCTTTCAAAAAACAAACAAAAATCTTACCATTACTTTTGAATGAAAGTGTATGTGAACCATTATACAAGCCTTTCAAACTTTAGTATGCTACAGTGAGATCACATGACCTCATTACATTGCATGTGTATTTGAGTAAGTTTTGTGAACTCTTGGCATGCCTTATCCACATACTGCCTTTAATGTTTGAAATATAATATGTGCAACAGAAAGCATTATGCAATGATAAATATTTCAAACAGTAGTGTGCTACATTGTTGTCACATGACCTCATTACAATTCATGTTTAATGTATAGAGGGAAGAAAAGAGGGAATAGAAGTTGTTACTTTGGATAAAAAAATGTTTCAACCCATGGCAGCTTAATAAAATAATTAGTCAATATTCAGTATTGGATGGAAGGAAGGATGGAAGAAAGGATGGATGGATGAAAAGTAATAATTGCTGTCACTTTGAATCAGTCTCTATTTTAATTCATCATTTGATTGGACTCCTAACAGTTTTTACACAGTTGAATAAAAATGAAAAATAGCTGTTTTTAGTTTCAAGATAATAAAAGGACACAACCACAAGCAATACCGTCATTAAAAATAGTAAGCAGTATACAGCATTCATGCTAGTATTCCATTCACAGTATAGCCAAGATGTTAAAAATTCATGGACGATATTCATTCATCATGTACTTCCAATTCATTCATCATACTTGAAATTAAGGTTCAGGTCAAGTACATTGCATTGCATTGAGGCATCACACAAAGTCCTCATTTGCACAGTGCACATTTTCACATATTGAATGCAGCAGGTCATCCATGTAGTCAAACAGTACATTGACATACTACACAAAGTATACAAACCGCAGAAGTGATATGAGAAGCATCTCCTCATCTTCCCTCCTTTCTCTGCTTCAGTCCACTGCACAGATCTGCGCACACACACAGGCTTTCGTAAAACCACTTTACCGCTCACACACACACCAACCTTCACCTTATCTCCTCTCCTTCTGGTACTTTATTGCTGTGTTTGATGGATAGAGTGACCTGGTTTCCAAAAAAGAAAAGATGCTCAGGTGAACACTCACTGCGACCTCACAGCGCTCTCAAGTTTTCCATTTTCACTTCTAATCTAGTTCAGTATGAAGGTTTAGTTGGTTTGTTTTCTGTGGATCTCAGACCTCTGTCATGTCGGTCAGTGTTTGATTGCTCTCAGTGGTGATAAGACGCTATTCTTCAGCTAAGCGAACACTTTACTAGTGCTTTTTCCATCTTTGAAACTAATAAAAATGACCAGAAATTTGTGTAGGGTACTACTATATATTCCTGTAAATGAGAATTTTATTTTTCCCCCCCACCAGAAGTACACTTATATTGTTAGTCAAGGTCTCTTGCACCAGTGCGGTTTAATTTTCATGAACATTTTATTGCTACTAAAGACTTCTTCCTGTAAATGAACTCTGTTTTCTGTTTAGCTGCTGAACACTGATGTAATGCACGACCCTTGAATCTAATAATAAAGTCCAAAAGCCCAAATAACAAGTGACATATTTGCCAAAATGGTCATCTTACATAAATAATGCCAGACAAAGAACAAGAGGAAATATAGCTGCGAGCAGCGATGGCGGGCCCAAGCCCGGTGGCACCGCCACCCCGGTGGCTTCAGGGCAACTGTGCACAGCGGGCAATAGGCACTTAAAACGGTTAAACATCAAAGGACTATGTCAAATTCACTCCACATTTACTGCACTACAAGGTGCCGCTATAGAGCCCCTCCTCCCTGCCCATTTTCAAAGGATTACATGTGCCAAGTTTTAACATTATTCTGATGAATTTTGAAGCAAATCAGGTAAAAATAAGAGGGTGATCTCAATGTATGCTGAAAGTGACACATTTTCTGCTTCCAGTTGGTGGCGCTATGACTTTGAATCACAATAGTCAAATCCATGTGATCAGCCTTGTACAACGAAGACTAAGCCAAAGTTTCATCAAAATCAATTAATGTATGCAGAAGTTATAACACTTTGTTTCCCTTTTCTTGCCATAAATTCGTTGCCTCGCCACGGCCAAACCGTTTGAGATATCCAAAATCCGTTTGCAATTAAACAACTTCAATGTGTTAGCAACAAGTTAAAAAAAGCTTGGTGTAAATTGGATAAACCCTGTAGGAGTAGTAGTATAAAATTCATAGCCTGTTTTTTCAAAAAATTAACATTCAAACCAAAATAGCTGACTTCCTGTTGGTCGGAGCTAATGAATGTAAATTAGAAAATTGTCCGGCTTGATGAGAATAATATGTGTACCGAGTTTGGTGACTGTAGGAAAAACTAACCCCCCCACTTTTGTCAAAAGGTGGCGCTACTGAGCCCCTCCACCCCGCCCATTTCTATGGCTTTGTCCATGTCTACTGGTTTGACAATATTGATGTGTGTGTCGAGTTTCATGCAATTTGAAGCATGTTAAGAGCCTCAAAAACACTCAAGAATATTATTACAGTTTGACCTGTTGCCATGGCAACAATATTTCAAATATCAAAAATCCTGTCATAGGTCTACATCTGCTGTGTATTGACATTACACTGATGAAGTTTGAAGCAAATCAGGTAAAAATAAGAGGGTGATCTCAAAGCATTTTAAAAGTGATACACTTCTTGCTGCCATTTGGTGGCGCTATAACTTTGACTCACAATAGTTACATCCATGTGATCAGACTACTACAACCAACACACTCCTGAAGTTTCATAAACATCAATCAATGTATGCAGAAGTTATAACACATTTCCTGTTTCCCTTTTCTCGCCATAAATTCGTTGCCTCGCCACGGCCAAACCGTTTGAGATATCCAAAATCCGTTTGCAATTAAACAACTTCAATGTGTTCGCAACAAGTTAAAAAAGCTTGGTGTAAATTGGATAAACCCTGTAGGAGTAGTAGTATAAAATTCATAGCCTGTTTTTTCAAAAAATTAACATTCAAACCAAAATAGCTGACTTCCTGTTGGTCGGAGCTAATGAATGTAAATTAGAAAATTGTCCGGCTTGATGAGAATAATATGTGTACCGAGTTTGGTGACTGTAGGAAAAACTAACCCCCCACTTTTGTCAAAAGGTGGCGCTACTGAGCCCCTCCACCACGCCCATTTCTATGGCTTTGTCCATGTCTACTGGTTGACAATATTGATGTGTGTGTCGAGTTTCATGCAATTTGAAGCATGTTAAGAGCCTCAAAAACACTCAAGAATATTATTACAGTTTGACCTGTTGCCATGGCAACAATATTTCAAATATCAAAAATCCTGTCATAGGTCTACATCTGCTGTGTATTGACATTACACTGATGAAGTTTGAAGCAAATCAGGTAAAAATAAGAGGGTGATCTCAAAACATTTCAAAAAGTGATACACTTCCTGCTGCCAGTTGGTGGCGCTATAACTTTGACTCACAATAGTCACATCCATGTGATCAGACTCCTATAACGAACACACTCGTGAAGTTTCATAAAGATCAATATATGTATTAAGACGTTATAACACATTTCCTGTTTCCTTTTTCTCGCCATAAATTCGTTGCCTCGCCACGGCCAAACCGTTCGAGATATCAAAAATCCCCTGGCAATTTTTAATCATCAGTGTCTTGACTTCATGCTGACCGAGTTTGGTGGCGATCGGATTAATCGTCTAGGAGGAGTATATCAAATTCCAGAGCATGCGTTTTTCAAACAACCCTTAATAGCTGACTTCCTGTTGGCGTGGCGATTAACTTAGAGCGCGAAAGTTGTTCGGCCCGATGAGGTCTATATGTGTACCGAGTTTCATACTAATACGTGCAAGCATGTTTAATATATGGACCAAATTTTCAGACTTTTTTCAAGGGGGCGCTGTCAAGCCCCCCTGCCACGCCCGGGTACCAGCCTCTCCGGCGTCCTAATGGCCGCGGATTCCAATGTGTGTGCCAATTTTCAAGAGTTTTTGAGCATGTTAAGGCCCCCAAAAAGCCCCGGAAGACGGAAAAAAAAAAAAAAAAAAAAAAAAATAATAATCCTTAGAAGAACAAGAGGGCCCTGCGCGAATTTTCGCTTGGGCCCTAAATAGAAAAGGTAAGAAGACAAGAAAGCAAAAATTTAAAAATAAAAGACATAAGAGTTAACATAAATTAGTGTCAAAGTAAAACGTTTGAGGTCGGTAAGATTGTGTTCACCAAGGCTGAATTTATTTGATTAAATATATTATAACAATTTAAAATAACTGTTTTCTATTTGAATATATTTTAAAATGTAATTTATTCCTGTGATCAAAGCTGAATTTTCAGCATCATTACTGCAGTCTTCAGTGTCACATGATCCTTCAGAAATCATTCCGATATGATGATTTGATGATCAATTATTATCAATGTTGAAAACAGTTGTGCTGCTTCACATTTTTGTGGAAACCGTGGTACATTTTTTTCAGGATTCTTTGATGAATAGTCAAAAGTTCTAAAGAACAGCATTTAAAAAATCTTTTACATTAAAAGATAACATTATACAAGTCTTTTCTGTCACTTTTGATCAATTTAATGCATCCTTGCTGAATAATTTTGTACTGACCCCAAACTTTTGAATGGAAGTGTCCATATTAGGAGTGTGACGAGATATTTTTTTTAATATGTATATAGAAATAAAAACCATTTGATTCAGTTGGATAACTGTCGCTTCAGTCCTATTCAGCTAATCCAACACGATCGAGCTGCAGAGTCGTTCGTAATCACGTGACGAGAGTAAGTGACGAGATGACTGACAAGACTATGGCGGAGGATTTGTTGCACAACAGAGCCTAAAAGCATCTGATAAATGGCTGATCTTCTAGAATGTGTGCTCAGCACCACCGCTCCCTATTTACAGAGAACGCAGGATCACGGAATCGAAAGCAAAAAAGGCAAGCGCGCATTCAAATGCGATTTCAATACCCTGCATTTTGAAAGCGGCTCCCTGATGCATGCAAATATCTCTCAATATGAAAGCATCTCAGGCTGGGCTATAATTGTAAGTTGTAACCATCTCTTAGCTCTGTATCATGCTTTAAGAAAAATTTGGTCTATTTGCACTTTGAATATTGAGAGAGTATTTTGATTGTGGTTGCACTTATTGTTTGCACTTAATAAGACTAAGAGAGAGATAACTGTGTTATTTATACACTCAAAAAAATTATTCTAGCTGCTTGTTCAGTTTATTTAAATAAAATAAGCTGAACCAACACAAATCTTTAGTTTTTTACTTAATTGCCATTTGCACTCAATTGTATTATGTTAAATGAAATTAAATTTGCAAAATGTTAGGTCAACCTAAACCATTTGCGTTGGGACGACATGAATCATTTATGTTGCATTGATTGAAACTGGGCAGTGGATTTCTAGTTCCCAGCATGCTTTGCGTAGGGAAAGATCAGGACAGTAAATGTTGAACTTAAGTGCTGTTTAATGTGTTTTTTAGTAAAGGGAAATACCTTTTAAAGTTTGATGTTCAGTTATATTTGACATTTAAAAGAGTTTGTTATGTCGATTTTTTTGAGGTTACCATTATGCTGAAGTGTAGACCTTGTGGTTAGGCTCTGGGTGGCTACATGAAATAAATCTATGTTGTTCTCAACAAGCTTTAACTGTGCTAAAGCCAGTGATGAGAAGTTCTTTACCTGATCGTTACTTGCATGCTATAAATGTTACTTAGCATATGAAAAAGTGTTATTTTAGTTTAGTTTTTATAGAAATATAAATAAATTAGTTTGAGGGCCAGCACATAATTTACACAGTCTACATATGGTCATCAGCTTTATTCCTCTCAACGGTCATGAAACATGTATGTCTGTGTACAACAGCTATTCACAACCTAAGCACAAGCGCACATCTTCACCACGATGGTAACAAAAAAAAAAAAAAAAATTTATACGCTACAAACTCTTTTAAATGTTCAAAATAACTAAACATTAAACACTTAAACACTAACAGGTCTTTCCATTTCCTTAAAAGTGCAGAAAACTTGAGCAACACTGCACAAGGGCACCAGTCTGAATTTCAGTAGCACTGGTTGGATCAACAAGAATGAATTATGTTCAGGAAACATTCACAGAATACGTCAAATGAAACTGGTGTGATCTCATTCAATTAGGATGAATTTTACTCATTAGTACAATTAACCTAGCTTAAGTTCAAATAAATCAGTTCAACTGTGTGGAAATAGGTGTCATAATTGAATTAAGTTAGACCAACAAGTTATTTTTTTGAGTGTACTGTTTTTATTTCTTTGGTCAATTTGTGGAAAGGAGTTCAGTTAGGAGGTCAAAAGTTCAGACAGAAGCTCATAATTCATGTACAGTAAGTCTTAAGAGACTTGTGTGAAATCAGACAGAAAAAAAGCCAGTCAGTTGAGTTTGTGTTTGAGTATTGTTGTCTTTCACTGCATATGATATTTCATACTCAGAAAGTGAACTGAAATGACATTCATTTAGATGATTAGTTAAAACATTTCAAATGCACCAGCAGACTATTTTTCTAGTCATGCATTTCATCATTGAGGATTTTTTAAAATAAAAATACTGTGTAAAAACCTTGTCTCGTACTCATGAACCCAATCTCATGTCCCGCCTCATCTCCTGAACTAACGGTCTCGTCACACCCCTAGTGCATATGTAAGCAATTTTTAAACATTTTATCTTTTACACTATTAAGCTATTACTTCCAATAAGCTCGACATTACAACATCACAGAAATGCTACATCACTTTTGCACAGCCTTACACCCGAATGAATGGATGCAATAATCAAAACAAGCTTTCTTTTAAATGGCTTTGGGAAGTAAAATCAGCTGCACGGTTTGTTTTAACAAATCAGTTCCCTCAGATAGCTCATTTTAATAGTTCAGCACCATAAATCAAAGTCCCTGTATGTGACTGTGCTTGTGCATTTAGTGAACTAAAAATGTAGTTAAATAAACAATGTTTTTAAGTTTATTAGTAGTATATTTATGGGGTTCTACTATATGCTGTCATGCTAATTGTTACTGTGCCTCTTCTATTTTGTTTTAATGATATAATCTGTTAATTTTCTAAAAGATATTGTCTCCTGTCAGCTTCAATGTAGTTAGCAACTCATTTTTCAACAGTTTAAATCTTCCCCAACATGTCTAAATCTCATCGCATGCCATTTAACTACATGACATGAATTATAGAACGCCGCACGGGGGTCTGGCAGTATGCAAATGTGCCATTCAATAATAAGGCTCAGCTGCATTATGCGAGTTTACAAATGTTGAACACGAGTAGACTGAATCAGAAAAGCCCTCAGCAAATGACTCAGCACATACGGAACACTTCTCAAACTGTTTGTGTTGATGAAGATACGAGTGCGTCTCAAAATCCTGCGGAAGACACTAATGAAGACGCAAAGAGGAGGTAAATGACAGTCTCGAGTTCCTTCCCCATCTGGAGAAGTTTTTAATGGAGGAACAAACACCATAAGCTACCCTTCCATATCAGTCTCGCGCTCTCGAACGGGTAATGACATGGGCGCTGATGTGTTTCTTCCCTCGCAGGTAAACTCCCAGCGAGAAACAGAGACACGTGTGAGCGCGCCGAGGGCTGAAGCTCCCGTCGATCTTTAAACAGATGGAGAAACATCGGGAGTTCAGGCGTGGTTCCCCGTAGACAGCCACATTTATGCTGAAGAACATGAAACAGGGACTTTGTGAGACATTCATCAGATCTCATGCATTATAGAAGGAGTGGAAAAGGAGATAGATGTGAGATGGTACAAGAAACTAAGTGCTAGCTCGCTTTAACAGATCACACGTGAACACGTCTCTCTGCATCGAAGTGTGCCATCTGTTTACATCTACTTGCTCTATATGTTGTGGATATATAAGCAAAAGGATATCCAAGTTCTTGTCAATTATATACAAGGCTGTTGTTAAAGTAAGGGGTCATATTATGCCCTTTTGCAAAGTCTAGATTTTGGTTTTGGGCTCTAGAACAGGTTTTCATGCTTGAATGTTCAAATAACACATTATTTTTCATGTTTTGACATTGTTGCAGCTCCTCTCTTCCCAACAGGGTTGCCAGGTTTTCACAACAAAACCTGCCCAATTGCTACTCAAAAGTAGCCCAAAACTAGCCTTTCAGGAGGGGTCCCAATGCAGGTAAAAATCCCCGGGGGGTAAAATCCATGTTTTTGGCGGAAACAACCCACAGCTACAGTGTTAATGTAGCCCAATTCTGCAGGAAAACTGTGGACTTTGCACCACTTCTTCACAGTCTGTCAGCGACATTTTGTTTAGTTCCTGTGAAGCCCCTCCTTCCAAAAAGCACAATTTGCTCAGACTGGTTTAGCTGGACCAGTGTGTTGTGATTGGTCAACCACTTCTAGCGAGTTTCAGAAAATGTCCCACTGTCACGGATGGCACAGAGACAAGAGGGTTAGATCCAAATGCTGATTTAATGGCAATCCAAAAACGTAATCCAAACAGGCAAGGGTCAAAATCCAGAGAACAGTCCATACAAAACAAAGAACGGAAGCCAGTGACCATAAACGAAACCACAATAACAAAAGCGGAAACAAACCAGGTATAAAGAGACAGACACCAATGAGCAAAGACAAAACAGCTGAGTGCAGTGTCGAGATAATGAGTCCGGGAAGTGGGTTATGGGAAATGAAGTCCAAGTGTGGTGAGAAATAGAGTGCCCTCTAATGGCTAACTAGGGCACTCCAACTGGTGATCATGACATCCACCCATTACCATAACTGCCAGTTTCAAAACGCTAATGTAACTCAGCCAGCTCCGCCTATTTATTTTGCATATGCCTTGGGCGGGAATTATTTAAATGAGGAATATTGTGATGTGTTTGTTCATGGAAGAAAACTCATTTCAGGGAGCCAGGGTTGCCAGGTTTTCGCAACAAAACCCACCCAATTGCTACTCAAATCTAGCCAAAAACAATGGTAAAAATAGCTTTCCGGCGGGTAAAGTCTGTGTTTTTGGCAAGGTAAATATCATGTTATTTGGGGTTGCTTCAACCCGCGGACAAGAAAAACAACCCGCGGCAACAGTGTTAAAGTAGCCCAATTCGAGAGGAAAACCGCGGCCTTGGCAACATTGCAGTACGCACTAATATAGAGAACATTTGGCAGCAGCTTTTATCCAAAGCAGCTTACATTGCATTCAAACTACACATTTTATAAAGCTAACATGAACTAACAATAAGATTCGGCACGTTCGTGAAAGAACAGCAGTGCTTTCGATTTCAGTAACATGTTATGGTGTTACAATGGTGAAATTACAAACAAAAAATACAAATTCTGAGACATGAAATGAAATGAATAACGGAATTTTATTAACATTAAATCATCCTTTCTCCCATTTTCTCATCAAAATTTTGGGTAGGCTGTACCACCCTTTCCTCCCCTGATGAGCCGCCACTGACAATAAGCAATATATTTTTAATGCATTTATTAATCTTTGTTAATGTTAATTAATAAAAATACAATTACTCGTTGTATCTTCTTGTTAGTTCACAATGCATTAATGTTAAAAGATACGTTTGATTTTAAAATAAATGTTGAAATTCATTGTTAGTTCATATTAACCAATGTAGTGAACTAATGCTAAAAAAAAGATTACCTTATTGTAAAGTGTTGAAAATAATACAGCATATTTGTGTTGCTTATACTTGCTAAAATAGTAAAAATGTGGTAAAAAAAAAAAAAAAAGTCTCAGATTAAGTCATTGAAAGTTCATTTATTTTGTACTGTCAATTATGGACTCCCAGACTTCCATCTGCAGTCTTGAATTAAACCTGAGAAACTTCTGACCCAAACCAAGAGTGTCTGATGACACTGAACTTTCATAATGAACGATCGCCCGAGGTCTGTTCCACGCCAGCACCAATCACAGTAGAAACCACAGTCGGGAAATTTGATTAACTCCCATTATGCTCGGCAAAAGACCATCTCATAACTCACAACTTCTTTATTACACTGCAGATATGGCATGCTGCATTTTTTTGTAAGAATTTTGAGTGTAGGAGAAGCCAATTTGACACTCATAATGCTCTGCTTGTAGTTCATTTAAATGTTTTGTATTCCAAATGCATTTGCAAAACACACTTTTTTTTTTAAACGAATAGCCTATATTTTAACATACTGCACTCCTTCAATGGGATTCTATATAGAACCCTAGGATTCTTGTCTTGCCTCATTTTTAAAGAACTCTTAATGCCAAAAAGGTTTTATATGAGGAGGAATGTCTTAAATGATGGCATAATACTTTAATGAGTAATAGGTTACTTCAGTTTCTTTTAGTGGTAAAGTATGTTTTCCAGCTGTTTAATTCATAAAATTTAATCCAAATTAAAAACTAATTAAAATAAACTGTATTAATTAAAACTAAAAAAGATCCCATGAAAGAACAAAACACTAAAAGGATGAGTTCCTTTGTGAAATGCTATCTTCAGCAATGTCCATGCTGCTCTTTGCTCTACAACAGGGGTGCCAAAGTCCTGCAGAGTTCAGCTCCAACCCTGATAAAATCTTCTTAGTAACCCTTCAGACACTGATTAGCTTGTTCCGGTGTGTTTGAATAGGGTTGAAGCAAATCTCTGCAGGACTGTGGCTCTCCAGGACCAACGTTCGCTACCCTGCTCTACAATGACAAGACTTCAAGTAGCTTCATAAAAGTAGCTCATAGATTGAAACTGAACATATTATTCACTATCTCTTCAACTGTGTACTACATCGCCAATGCCGTTTGTTGTCAGCAACATTACTCCCATTAATTTAGACATGAAACTAGCACAGGTACAGTGGCCCCAAAAGTATTTCTACACTTAGCCTAAATCACCACTGGCAAAATGGGCTTTCAATAAAACTTGCTTTCCTATACAGTAGAAAGGCGAATGAAAACATTTAGAGAAAAAGGCTGTTGTCTTCCCTTTCGCTAAACAGGTAGGAAAACTTCAACACCCATAATGCACTGGGCATGTTGCTGTCTAAACCCACTCCCGCCAGTCTGCTATGGATATGCTTACCAGAGTCAAATACAATCTTGCTTTAGTAGGAAATACTTCTTAGCAAACTTTTAGTCATAATGGTGTCATCTTGTATTGTTCCCAGGTGCAAGAATTCAAAGAGTAAACGTTTAGTGGGACTTCTGATTTACAGTGAAGGATCCATTGTGTTGTAGGCAGAAGCTAAAGGCTGCAAATAAATATGCACAGAATGCTGCAATGGGAATTCTGACAAACGTGATGACCACGAACACAGTGAAAGAAACTGCTGTTCTGTCAGTTCCGCTCAAAGCAAAACGCTGTTTTGTACAAGTAAGAAAGCTGTTGCCATAGTGTTAAATTTTTACCATTATGCTGTTTAAAGAGTAGACCATTTTCAGTGATAAACCTAATCTTACAATAACTGTTCTGGTAATAACCCTCTGTCGATCCGACTGTCCGTGGGCGGGGATAGAGGAATGCGGGAGTATAATCTGTAGTTTTCACAAATGCCCTGGAGCTGTCAAAAGTCTTCTGCTAAGAAATAAAGGAGAATTTTTCAGTCCAAGTAACACAGAGAACAAGTAAACATTGTTCATTTATGCATACTCTCAACATTGTAACAATACAAAGTGGGTTGAAAATCGGCAAAGTTACACTTTAAGCCAATTAAAATGTATGCATGTCTTTCCAATGCATTATTTGGACCAAAACAAGTGTCATTTATTTGAAAGAAAGCTCACTACAATTAAAACACAAACACAAAATGAAATTTGATATGAAGCAATAAATATATTGTTCAAAATAATACACTGCCCTCCAAAAGTTTGGAAATGCCCTAGAAAAGTGGGGTTTTGGACAAGATTGGCATGAATCCTTTTTAATTTGTGATAATTTTGCACTGATAAGGTACAACACAAACTACAAAAACATATTTTATTATATAAACAGTTTATACAAAGAAAAAAGAAATTTTTTTCGATTAATCAAAATTTCCACAATTAGCAGCTATCTAACCTAAACTGGGTTCTGATTGGTTCATTGTATTGTAAACTTCATTGGCAATCAATTGTTGAAGCTATTAAAGTGTGCTGACCCAAAATCTTTTACAAACCTGGGCCAAGTTTAAACCAGTAACCAGGCATCAAGCTGGCAAAGGGGCATGTCTGATTTTGACATGTATATATTGCCATTATTGAGTAATCAAAATGAAAAATATTATTGCTGGTCTTCAATGATAATGTCAAGTTACTGTAATGTATTTGCACTAAAAAATGATAAGGATTTATGCCATTCTTTGCTAGGGGTGTTTCCAAACTTTTGGAGGGCAGTGTATATAAACATGTTTAGTTAAAATGATGGTCTACACCTATGACAGGCTAATAATTGAAAAAGTTGTTAGAAAAGCTCATATTTTGGTTGCAGATGCCATTTTTTATATCATTTTGTATTATATTTTATATCTAACGCAATGAAGTTCAGACAATTTTAAGAGTGACAAATAAATACTTTTTAGGGCCACTGTATATAAACAATTGGAACAATGGTCAGTTATATAGTTTAACATTATTATATTTGACCACAGAATGTATTGAGAACCATGTGATAAACATTCATTTTCTCTTTTTATTTAAATTACGGAATAAACTGCACACTGAGACGTGAAACAGAGCCCGCAAGTGTCCTTTAACTAGATGTGGGTTGGAGCTTTTGACAAATGGGGATCTGAAATGTCATTACAGTTCACAAACACACCTACACACATTTCCTTTGACATGTGTGCATCCCGTGAGTGGCCTCAGGGTTTCACATGTCTGATCACGGTGTGTTTATCCCCAAGATGTTTGGTTTTGCTCTGAAGGTGTGAACACAATCACTGTGATGAGCATTATCACCCTCAGCCAGCCACAGCACTGGATGGATGTGATAGTAAACACAGGAAAGAATTAATAAATTCAACAGACTGCTTTTTAATTACTATGTCAGTGTTTTAATGATACTTTAAAGACAATTTAAAATGCAATCTGCAATTTAACTTCCTGTATGTGACACACTTTTTACAACTGACTATTCAATGGGAAATCATGTTATGCAGGGTTTGATTGCTTTGACATTTTAGAATACAATAACATTTGTGTTCAGGTCAGAGGATTTTATTTTTCCCGAAAATGTTAGTAAAAGACTTCATTCACACAGGGTGGAACTACTTCTCGAAATGTTTTGGATAATCTTTGTACTTTTTGGGGATTTTTTTCCACCTTGTAACACACGTGGTGTGTTACCTCTCAAAAATGGCCGGCCTACAAAAAAATAGTTCATAAATCGCATTGCACATTCATATCAAATTTGGCGTCACAACATGCTTGACGTCAATGACTTCAAACAGGGAAGATATTATAGCTATTTAAATTTTAGTCTGGTTCTACTGTATGGCTCCAGAAAACATGATATACACTTTAGCTTGAAAGTTCAAGGTCAGTACCATTTTTTATTTGTTTAAGTAATTAATATTTTTATTCAGCAAGGATACATTAAATTGATCAAAAGTGGCAATACAATTGGAGCAATGGGGCTGAAAGTTCAGCTTTGTCATCACAGGATTAAATTTCATTTTTAAATTTATTAAAATAAACAATTTATTTTAAACAATTATTTTAAATTTTAATAATATTTCACAATAATATTGCTTTTACTGTATTTTTGATTAAATAAATGCAGTCTTGGTGATAAGACACTTCTTTTAAAAGCAATAAAAAAATCTTACAGATGCCAATTTTTGAACCATAATGTATCTCATTTACTCACCTTCATATTGTTATAAAAACCTAGATTATATGACTTAAAGGAAGTTTAGAAGAATGTCCCAGGTGTTCGAAAAGTATTTAAAAGGTGAAAAAAGGTCTTTCATTTTAATGACAGATTATGAAAACATTGTGTTGATGTTCCCCAATGAATCATGCTCAATAATATCAGGAACATTTATTAAGAAAGTGTAAGTCTTGTGTGTTTGCCTGAGGTGGGTTTTTGTTCCGTCCACTTCTTTTACCCTGTGCTGAAGTTTCAGGTAAGTGTTCAGGAAAGCGTTTCGAGTGCTTGAGCTCATTTGTCATGCAGCAGGAAGCTTTCTGTGAGTTCGTAGCAGGGACAGAGCAGTAATAGGGTTCTGATCTTCAGGGCATGGACAATAGAAACATTTAACAGCTCCACTGTTTCTCTCTCGCTCGCTCTCTCTCTGCTGGTGAGTAATTGGAAATGAGAATTACTGTCCAATCGCCTCTTGTGTGACGAGAGCGAGCGTGTCTCCTGCTTTCTAATGAGAGCACGGTGGATCTCACAGACAGACAGCGCTGCCTCTATTAGTTTGTTTAGTCCCTTTTTCCTTTTTTCTCACTGCTACTTTCCTTTCTCGACAGATGAAGTAATAATTTACGCTTGCACACACACACAAACACTAAATAATGGATGTACACTGTAAAAAAAAATGATCGTAATTTTAATGTTAAGACTATACAAATGCTACAGTAAAAACCTGTTGATTGTTTAATGGTAAATCTAAAGGTGCATGTAATTTTACAGTTAAATTCACCATTTTTGGAAGTGACAAAGACAAATTTTATGTCAAATTTTATAATTTACAGTGAAAAAAAATGTAAATTGGCATTCTTAGAATGCAACACTTCTCATGGTTTTTCATTGAAATAACTTTTTTCTTATCAGTTATGCACATATGGTTTTTATGTTTCATCTTATGTTGTTAAATGTTTATTGCACTATTTTAGTGTCATGTGTGCAGAGGTGTAAAGAGTATCTGAAATCTATACTAAAGTAAAAATACAGATACCTTACAGCTAAAATGACTCAATTACAAGTTACAAGCCTTACAATATGACTTGCGTAAAAGTCTTAAGCGTATATGATTTTAAAGGGGACCTATTATGTGTTGGCAGTGTGTGAACACAACCACCCTGTCCACCATGTTTATCTCCTCGCCAGATCATTTAACAGCAGCATTCAAGTAAGAAATGTATTCTTATTAAAGCTACTAAAATTAATCAAACAAGAGTAGTGAGTGATTTTCTGTTTTTCTTTTGTTTGATTCATATTAGCATATATTGCAGTAGGTAAGGTATATTACTGTATATTATATTTAATGCACAGATGTAATATGCACATGTGATTTCTTTCCCTGCTGTTTACGTTCACAGACATAACCGACTGTTTATGTGTGTTTTTGACAGTTTAAGTGAAATAAGACATGAAAGAGAACTTAGTTTAATACTCACAAGACCGCCTGACATCCAGCTTTCTGTGTGCATGTTTCGGATGTGTGCACTCAGAAAACCATACATCAGGAGTTTAAACTGACATGGCTTTAAAATGTGTGCAGATAATAAACTTTCATGATGATGAAGAACTGCAATGTTACGTGAACTTGACCGCAATAGAGATGATAATCAAAACCAAACAGATGTTTTGTTAGTTTTTAGCAGAGTATCCGAGGCACGAGCTGTAAAGTCTCTGCCCTCTTCTGGAAAGCGGGGTGGGGAGCAGCAGCTCATTTGCATTTAAAGATACATGCACAAAAACAGCATGCTTTTCCTTCCACTCAAAAATGGGCATTTACAACATGCTATAATAAATGATCTGTGGGGTATTTTGAGCTGAAACTTCACAGACTTACATTACATCTTGTAAAAAGGGGCATAATAGGTCCACTTTAACAGTACTTATTACTTTACACATACTAAATGTAGGCTCAAAGATGCACAAGTCCTCAACAAACAAGAGACATGCCAGTGAAAAACAGGAAACAGTTGATTTGTGAGGAGAGCAATCATGTGTTTATTTTCTAAAATCGAAATTGAGGGATAAACACAACAGCCTCTTAAAAAGTCTACACTTAAGTAAAGCTCAAGTGCTCAAAAAGTCCAAAGTAAACCAATATCCTTCAAAAAGCTCTTTTCAATATAACGGATAAATAACATAATGTCAAGTAAATTAAATAGTCAAGGTCTACTTGCACTGGATGTGCTTGTTTCGGCCTCATCACCTGCTGCTGCCACGTCCTCATCTCATATATGAAACACCTGCCATTCGGTAACTACCTGCTAATATACTCGCGTAAAGTAGCCTTGTTGACAAGTTTGGGTGAGTAAGGGCAAAGAGAACAATATTCATTCAATGTGCTGTAGATGGCAATATCACTTGTTTTGTAGCAGAAAAACTACTGCAGCAAAAGTTATGTGCCATACAAAGGAAAATCTCGAGGGAACCAGGGGCGAATTAGTCTTCTGGGTTGTGACGTCTTCCCTGCACCACCCTATTCCGTAAATACCTAAAGAGCCCTATCATACCTCCGTGCGCAATGTGACGCCAGCCACAACACAAGTGTTTTTTGCTAGTTTCTGCCTGATGCAGTTATCATTTTCATGTACAGCGCCCACGTTGTTCACCCATTTGCGTGTTGGTCTGAAAACGAAGTGTGTTCAGGTGCATTGTTGGCGTGTTGCTATTTTGAGGCAGCAGAAAACAATTGCAACATTGACCAACAAAAACCTGGTCTAAAGTCAATGGCACAGTATTTTTGTTTGTTATTTAAAGGGCGCTTTGGTAATACGCGTCTATAGGCGGATACACAACGCGCTACACTCTGCTTTTAACACACACAGGGATGCGCAGCAGCACACAAACACGTAAAAGTTTATTATTGTGTACATAAAGATAAAAATGCCTACATGTCATAATGGATAGTCATTGCATGTATCAGAATTACCTATTTGCAGTAATGATGAATGAAACTGGCTTATTATCTGACCAATCGTGGCAATACACACATATATTTAAAGGTGCCATAGAACTAGTTTTAACAAGATGTAATATAGGTCTAAGGTGTCTGTGAAGTTTCAGCTCAAAATAGCCCATAGATTTTTTTTAATTATTTTTTTAACTGCCTATTTTCAGCCATAATTACATATGCACCGATTTAGCGCGTGGCCCCTTTAAATATGGCGCTCCCCCGCCCATGAGCTCGGGACTGCCTTAAACAGCATTTAAACAAAGTTCACACAGCTAATATAACCCTCAAAATGGATCTTTACAAAGTGTTCGTCATTCATGCTGCATGCATCCATTCCTGTGAGTAAAGTATTTATTTGGATGTTTACATTTGATTCTGAATGAGTTTGATAGTGCTCCATAGCTAAAGCTAACATTACACACTGTTGGAGAGATTTATAAAGAATGAAGTTGTGTTTATGAATTATACAGACTGCAAGTGTTTAATAATGAAAATAGCGACGGCTCTTGTCTCCGTGAACACAGTAATAAACAATGGTAACTTTAACCACATTTAACAGTACATTAGCAACAACTAAACATTTAGAAAGACAGTTTACAAATATCACTAAAATATCATGTTATCATGTCAGTTATTATTGCTCCATCTGCCATTTTTCACTGTTGTTCTTGCTTGCTTACCTAGTCTGATGATTCAGCTGTGCACAGATCCAGACGTTAATACTGGCTGCCCTTGTCTAATGCCTTGAACATGGGCTGGCATATGCAAATATTGGGGGCGTACATATTAATGATCCCGACTGTTACGTAACTTCTTTAATCTTTGGAGGTCTTTTAAACAAATGAGATTTATATAAGAAGGAGGAGGCAATGGAGTTTGAAACTCAACGTATGTCTTTTCCATGTACTGAACCCTTGTTATTCAACTATGCCAAGGTAAATTCAATTTTTAATTCGATGGCACCTTTAAACTTACTTGTCAGCTTGAGGGTGTCTATATTCCACCATGTAAATAGTGATTCCACCATGGTGCAAGCACACCTGGCTTTTATTAAAGGGAATGGGAGATGAGACTCTGATTGGTTTATTCCACGTTACGCCCAAAACACACCCATGACTCATTAAGAGACTATATACAACCATTATGGACTATGCGCCTGGTACGCCAACCATTTTTTCCATCGTTAAACTAGCAAAAGTGGATTCGGACAAGCCCTAAGTGCACCTGCGCCAAGCGCTTGTTAAAATAGGGCCTGAAATGTTTCTACCATTTTTTTTTAATTTTTTTTTTTATGGTAAAGTTCTGGCAACCACAGCTGATGTTTTGTTTTTTTTTACAGTAAATTCCACTGTTGTGTTTGAACATTTATGTTGTTCTTGTCTTTTATAATCAAAGATGGAGGCGTATACCTCCGTTTTACATTTATTCTGTGGTCATATTCTGATATATTCCCTCAGCCAATGCATTGGGAATGTTTTAACTCATAACAAGGAAGGAAGAGCGATCACAGAAGTGTCACTGCACCCAACTTCTGGAGTTAAGTGCCTTGCCGAAGGGCACAATAGCGGTGGACACAGAAAGCGTGAGAACTCTGGAACAAACAGCTAAATCAAGCGCCTCCGGGTTCCCAACTGGGATTTGAAGAAGCAATCCTCCTACTAGCAGAGATCTCTGCTGCCCCAGCCACTGGCGACAAAAACGCTACAGAGAGATTACAAATTTTAGCCTGCACTCAGCAGCAAATTTTATGTCCTGTTTTTTATTCTCCGCTTGCTTGACCTCCAAAGTAAGTTGGCTGTTTTTGGCTGTTTTTTATAGAAGTGGAGGAGGTGAAAGAGTTGCTGTTGTTTTTGTTTATTACTGTTGCTTTCGTGCAGTAAAAAGCTTTTGCAATAAAACTTTTTCTCTCCAACAACCTTCCAGCTAACCTTCTGGCTTCTAAATCTGATTGGCCCACACAACATGGCCTCAACTCTAATTGGCCAATTGTCCTTTGGAATCTGAGCTCTGATTGGCCAAATCTCTAATTAGTCGATAATCATTTGGAAACTGACCTGAATTTGCATTCTGGTCGGATGTTCTGAGGTCAAGCGGTCTGTTGTCGATCAACAACATTGTTTTATTCACATATTGTTTAATCCAGAAGATGGTTAGGAGGCAGAGTCAGCTGAGGATCCTGGAAAACAGAGACAGATGCATTTTAATTTCAATTGTGTTTCATGTTTGTCCTATTCCAGGGTTTTGGATAAACTAATTTACCTAATCTATTAGAAACTGAATTAATATCAATATCTACTAAAATCTACTGCAAAAAAAGTTTACAGCTCAAAAAAAAAAAAAAAAACTACGTTTTTTCCCTTTTTAAAATTCCTATCAGTTATGAATATACTTTTATAATAATATATTTTATTTAATAATTTATTTTAGAAGATATTTATATTGAAAGTACTTATTATATAATATTACATTATTACATTTAATGAATATAATATAAAATATAATATAATGTATAATGTATAGTTTTACATTTAATATATACAGCATATGCAACATTTACAATAAATATTTTTTAATTAAATAATTTATATAAACAAATATGCTGTAGTCAATGACAAATATGATGTTTTTGCAATAATCCTATAATCCTAAAAATTTATTAATCCTCAGGTATAAATCATATTTAAAAACATTCAAATAGTAAGAAATAATAAATTAATTCTTAATATAAAAAATATATTGTGCTTTATTTTAAAACTAAGTATTAAATTATTTATATTTAAGTATTAAAATAATATATATTTAAAGTAATATTAAAGAAATATATATTTAATCTTTAACAACTAAGCTATTCGTCAGTTGTAAAATGTTTTTATAGTATATTTATAATTGATATAATACGTATATTAAGTTTAATACTGTAACATAAATAAGTTAATACACAAATTGTGTACAGCATTTTTTTTACATGTTAGTCAATTATTAAATTATAGATATTACATTATTTAACTTAATGCATATAATATCAATTCTAAATGTATATAATTATAAAAAAGTTGCATATGTTTATAATATTTAATATTATATTTAGAAATGTGTGTGTGTGTGTGTGTGTGTGTGTGTATATATATATATATATATATATACACACACACACAAACATACACATACACACACTCCACTCTTACACTGTCATTATCAGTACAATGAGTAACATAACTATTATGAGAATGCGTGTGCGGTGCGAGCAGTTGCTTTAGTCATCATGCACTTAATCAGAAACTACTTCAGACGTTCAGAGCAAGACGAGGAAACAAGAAAGGACAAATAAAATCAATTGTGCTGCCCTCCCTCTGTGGCTCAGTCTCTCAACACTGCAGCATTTATTAGCACAAATCACTGCTCATTAATGTGTTCAGACATATATGTATGTGTGTGTTTGCAATACTGTCAAGAAGTTCAATACCCAAGGCAAAATTGGTAGGAATTATGGGTGTGAATATGCATTATTTAGTTTATTTGGTCATTTGTCTGTTATATCGATGTGTGTGTTTTTAAAAGCTATACAATCAGACAGCGGGAGTGCAACATGTTTGCATTTTTCCAGATGTTTCATTAACTCTCCTATTAGTGCTAAATCGCCACAGCTGTTCAATTACTCTCAGATAAACAGTGAACTGTGAGAGATATTATCTGCTGTCCTCCGTGTTATTCTACATATGCTTTTAGATTCAATTCCATTTCCCAAAACTTTTCATGCAGGAAACTTTGCACTGGAATGACCTTAGCCAAACATCATACATCACACATAGCACTTAAATGGGAAAATTAATTATTTACTCTACAGATTGAAACACCTTGAGGAATAATCATGCAAACAGCACTTTATTATGGACATTGCCATTAAAGCTAGCAGCATGTTCCATTAATGGTGAATTCTTCATATTCGTTCATGGTTGTTGGTGCCAGATGGGAACAGTATTTCAGAAACTACTGATTTTCACACTCAACCATCTCTAGGGTTTACAGAGAATTGACCAAAAATGAGAAAATATCCAGTAAGTGGCAGTTCTGTGGGTGAAAATGACTTGTTGATGCCAAGGTCAGAGGAGAATAGACTGGTTCAAGCTGATAGAAAGACAACAGTAACTCCAATAAACACTCTTTAAAGAAGAGCATCTCTGAAGACACAACACAAGTCAAATCTTGAAGCAGATGATCTACAGCAGCAGAAGACACACCGTTGCCACTCCTGTCAGCTGAGAACAGAAACTGAGGATACAATTCACATGGACTCACCAAAACTGGACAATAAAAGATTGGAAAAATGTTGCCTGGTCTGATGAGTCTGGATTTCTGCTGCGACATTCAGATGTTAGGGGCAGAATTTGGTGTAAACAACATGAAAGCATGGATCCATCCTGTCTTGAATCAGTGGTTCAGGCTACTGGTGGTGTAATGGTGTTTTCTTGGCACACTTTGGGCCTCTTAGTACCAATTGAGCATCATTTAATACACCTACCTGAGCATTGTTGCTGACCATGTCCATCCCTTTATGACCACAGTGGACCATCTTCTGATGGATACTTCCAGCAGGATAACGCACCATGTCAAGAAGCTCAAATGATCTCAATCTGGTTTCTTGAACATGACAGTGAGTTCACTAGACTCAAATGTCACCAGATCTCAATCCAATAGAGCAGCTTTGGGATGTGGAGGAAGGAGAGATTCACATCTTGGAGATTCACATCTTGGAGATTCACACACACACACACACACACACACACACACACACACACACACACACACACACACACACATATATATATATATATATATATATATATATATATATATATATATATATATATATATATATACATATGTAGGTGGCATAAGCAACAATGACTGTTGGTGATGTGGGCGTTTGCACCAATGTGACACGGTTTTACCTTATGCAAATGAGCAGTGATGCAATGCAGCAACTCCCAATTGGAGTGAAGACACTGAAGATCATGCGATCCTTCTCCTGTGAGATGCTGTAGTGGAGTGAGGCGACGAGAGTTCGATTTTAAGTGACAAAGAAATAACAATGCATGGAAAATCCAGTGATTCAGAAACAAAATTCATTATACTTATATATTATCATATTACCAGAAGTCAGATCTTGTTCAGCTCAAGGTCATCTGTTTTTTCACCTCACTTTCACTTTTTTCCAAAAGCGCTGGTGTGTGAAATGAACATCTTCCACCTGTGTGATACCAGACGACTCCAACTGAGAAACAACAGCATCATCTGATTAATGAATAAAAGTGCAGCTGCTTTCTCAAAAATTTGTAAATCAAAAGACAAATTGACAGACTTTGAACCTGTGGCCTCTTTGTATTTTACATGTAAATCTTTCTTGTTTTTCGATGTTATTGTTGAAGTACTTGTTTCTTGTTCACATCTTGTTGTTGTTCTCGAACCCACCTTGAGTGTGTCCTTCTGTGTCTTGTTTATGAATTAGTTAGTGTGCATGTTTACCCACCGTTCTTACACCTTATCTGGTGTCAATTTTTACCTTGATCTCGTCGGCATGGAAACGGAATCGGTAAGAGGAATCAGAACTCTTACATTTATTAGACATTTCCATAACAGTAAGACAAAATCCGGGTAGAAATTAATACGACCAAGATAACCCTAAAAATGATGCATACATGCAGACTAACTAACAAGTTAAGTTGGGTTAGGAAACAAAGAGATGTGATTTCAGATTTAAACATTCAGAACTAACGAATTGGCTGCCTTTCAATTAATAAGTGTGAATTTGAATTGAATTGACACACAGGAAGTGAAACTGAATTGGAATGACAGGAAAAAGAATTTAAAATAAATTGCAATTAAAAAATATCAACACAGGTAATGCATTTTGGGAAATCCCCAAAAATAAATGAAAAAAAAAAAAAAAAAAGTAAATTAAAAATTGAATTAATAAAATATATTATTAATATGTATATAATATGTAATATAAAAATTATATATATATATATATATATATATATATATATATATATATATATATATATATATATATATATATATATATACATATATATACATCTATGAATTTATATAATATGAATAATATGTTAATTAGTATTTATATAAATGACATATAAACATTTAATTTATATTTATATTAATTTAAATTATTATATACATTATAGATTATATAATTTATATATTTGAATTGCAACTTTACATCCCTCAATTCAACCCTTTGTTAATAAACTACAACAATCACAGAACCCTAAACAACTATGGGAATTAAAATCATCTAGACAGAAGTGAGCTCTTCTCTCTCCCCTCTGTGGTGCAGACAGACTTTCAAAGATGAACTAAATAAAGAAAGACAAAACCGCAGCATTAGGAAAGCCAAGGCTCATAAGTGCCATTAAACAAAGACGAGAGCGTAATCTATTATTCATCCATAATGCTGAGGGTGAATTACATATTCCGATGCTAGAGGTCTTAATGTACACTAGATTAATCTAAAGTACGTTAGTCATGTTTTCTATTAGTCAGTGTCGAAGCCTCATTAATAAAGGAGAGATCATCTCTCTCTTCCTCTTCTGCTCCTTCAATAATTAAAAGAATATCCTTCACTCTTCATTCGCATCAACGACAACACTTCTGTGTGGTGACAGATATTAATTAAGAAAAACTGGGCATTAGTGCATAATTAATCTCCCCCCCCCCCCCACACACACAAGTGTATGCTCGTAACTCTTTAAAATAAAGCTTCTTTAATGGTTTTTGCAGCACTTTAGGTTCAGTAAAGAAACCTCATCTGATCCAGAAGCATTTATTATGGCTGTACAAGGTTAAGTGTGTGTGTGTTTCTCATTGTGTTCTTCTCTGAACTCCGCTTTGATCACAGTACATGCATTCAAATCCAATCGCATATGTCCAGCGGGTAACTAGAGTCTCATAAATACTTACACACACTTATGAAATATTATGGTTGGGCTGTTTGGAGAGAGTGAATCTTAATTAGAAACAAGGGCTTTACAGTACGTTTTTTGTGAATACAGTCAAAGCTGCTAGTCATGATGTGCAGTAATGCATATTCAATTTCACATTCAAAAAACAAGCATAGGACTTCAGACGACTTGTAAATAGTGCATGATCGTATGTCAGACTACTACTATGGTGCTTTTTGGTCATTTTTGCAGCAGATCCCATTTACTTTCATTGTATAGAAAAGAGCAGCAGAAAGGTGAGGGTGAATAAATGATGGCACAATTTTCATTTTTGGGTGAAGTAACATTTTAATTGCATGCCATCAAAGGATCATGAACAGGTGTTTGGTGTCATGGATGTTACTATAACATGTATTTAGCATAATTATCCATTTTATAAGTGTAAATTAAATTCACAAACATAAGAAAAGTGCACTAAATCTCTCTCTCTCTGTGTGTGTGTGTGTGTGTGTGTGTTAGCAAACACACTACTCTCTTATACTCCACCATTCAAAAGTTTGTGGTAAGATTTTTCTTTTTTCAAAAGAAATGAATAATTTGATTAAGTATTATTAAATTGATCAAAAGTGACTGTAAAGACATATATATAGTTACAAAATAATTCTATTTCAAATACATGCTGTTCTTTTCTTCAAAGAATCCTAAAAAAAAAAAAAAAAAAAAAAAAATTATCAGTATCCACAAAAATATTATGCAGCAAATCATCATTTCTGAAGGATCATGTGACACTGAAGACTGGAGTAATGATGCTGAAAATTCAGCTTTGATATCAGGAATAAATTACATTTTAAATTGTATTATTATTTTTTTATTATTATTTATTACTGCTTTGACTGTATTTTGTAATCAAAAGCCTTGGTGATCAGAATAGACTTTTCAAAAACAAATCTTAATGACCCCAAACTTTCAAACCGACGTGTGTCACATAACATATATTTTAGAAAATCATATTTACTTCACATATTCCCCATAAACAGATTTATTCATCACTGGTGATGTATTGATAAATTGTGCATTTCATGTCTCTCATCAGCTGCCAGTCTTGGAGTGGATGCAGTTTCATACTGCAGGATCTGAGCGATGCTAACAGACATCAGAACATGTACCGCAGCAGCAGTGAGGCTGACAGCACAGTGTGCTACTGCAGATTAAAGCCGTCATCTATTTCTAATACACTATTACACGAAATGATGCTTCAACGATCGTGAGTGAAAGCAATTGCAAACTCGCTGTTGTTTAAGGCAGTTTCTTAATGATATGAGACATGGGGTTGTGTAACGAAGCCGGGACTCAGAGTGAGATCCATATGCAAAGCTTTATTAAATGTTGAGCGTGGTCGTACAGGCATGGTCAAACGGGGCAAACAGGAACATCAGAGACAGGCAGGAACGTAGTCAGAGAACAGGCAGTGGTCAAAAGGCAGGCAGCTATCAATCACCGAACAGTAGAACCAGACAGGGATCAGAAACAGGAACCGGAACAGACAGGATAAACAGGACAAACACTTGGAAATGTTACACTGGGAAAACAAGACCTAGCAATGAGGTGATGTGTGTAAGAGTCTTTTATAGTCCTGGTAATGAGCTGCAGCTGGGTGTTGTGATTAGTGTGAAGTGTGTGCAGGTGAGTGGCAGAGAGGATGATGGGAGATGTAGTCTGGGAACTGACAGGAACAGACGGTGATCATGACAGGTTGTATATCTTAACAGTTAAAGTGAAGATTTACTGTTAATTTTTGTCAGATTAATGTTTTGAAATCATCACAGATCCACACTGTTTAGGAAAACAAAAATTGCTGACTTTCACCAACTTTAAACATTGAATTAAAATACGAGAAAGGATACTTTATCCCCAAAAAATGCAAATTCAGTCATTATCTACTCACCCTTATGTAATTCGAAACCTATGACTTTGCCTTAATGGAACTTTTCATGCTTTTTGGAGCTCGACAGCCTGAGGTTGTTACTGTCATTGCTTGGAAAGTTGCTCCTGTTCAGAGGAAAGAAACTCATACAGGTTAAGAACAACATGAACAACAGTGTAGATATCATATAAAGCAGGATGTTTCTTGCTTTTTTGAAATAAGTGATTTTGACGTACTATGTAGACGCTCACAACACAAAACTTAGAAATCATCATCATTAGTAGATCATTGACCACGATGGCCAATCAGAGGTGTTTACAAATCTGCTCAACAGCGCTCAAAGTGTACCATTTTTTAAATGGTTGGTACTTTTGACAACTCTCAATGATTATTGGTGTTTGTTTACACGTGCACTCTAAAAACTAATTCAGGGGACATTTAGTCATTACTTAAATATATATACATAGGCGTAATTTGCGGGTGGGACGGGTGAGACATGTCCCCACCACTTTTTGAAAGGGTCGATATTGTCCCCACCACTTTTTGAAACATCTCGCGGATATCTAATACAAAAGAAACAGCTCTAGTTGATTATCAATTTGAGTTCATAATAGGCGACCTGGCGCTAGAATGTGTTGTTTTTGAAATCATGTTGAGTGCTCGTTGTCGCTGTTATCAGAGGCGCAACAGTGTTCTTTTGGCGCTCGTGCACACTGCGCAGTGTTCACATGGACGAGCGCTTCAATCTATCGCTTAACTGTTGCAGAGACTCTCTATTCGTTACGTTGAATCACAAAACAAAATACAAATAAACGTGTCCCTGCTCTTGATATACAATCACTGACAAACATCTTTGGTTTTAATGAGAGAAAAAAAAAATCATACATGGTTGGATTCGAACCCAGAATCTCTTGCATGCTAAACGAAAATATTGCCTCCAGTCCATCAGGACAATCACATTTCAGCAGCGGATCCACGTATTTATTAACTAATATACATACTCTCAGGACATACTGTATTATAGCAGATGTAAGGAAGAAACTATCATATTAATTTTAATATCATATTATTATTATTGTAATAATACAATTACAATAATACAATTTACACATAGACACATTCATGTCCCACCCACTTTTTAAAACAAAGTTACGCCACTGTATATATATATTGTTGTGAAATTAAAAAATCAAGTTCTGAAATGCTGTTAGACTTTTTACTTGTAATTGTTATTTTATTGAGCTTGGATGACACACAAATTATGCCTATTGATTCAAGATACTATCATGACTTGTCATAGTTTAACATTTTCAGTTAATCAAAAATGTATTTGTTTAATTTCTGTTAATGTAAAATACAATCTGATGACGTATAAACGTGTTTCATTGTTTTGAGTTGTATGAACACTTCTTTTAATTTAGACGAACTTAAGTTAAGTGAAACTGAAAACTATATTTCCCATCATGCTTTGCCCATGGCACTTGAGAGGGAGAGTAAATGCTAAAATTGCACAAGATTAATGGTAAGGGAGATTTAGCAGTAATTAGGGTTTTGTTTTGATATGCTAATTTAGAAGAGTTTTTGTTAAAGGTACAATTTGTGATATTTTTTTCCGCTAGAGGTCGCTAGAAGCCTATTCAAAACAAAGGCGTAGTTTGATGACGCCAAGTTTTAGAGCGGAAACTTGGGACATGTGGTCTCTAACTTAACGGACGGTGCAAAAGAATAGGGATTGGAGTCTGGAAGAACTCATGGGATCGCGTGGATGCGATTATTAATGTTACTGTAGTATGAAGCAGAGCAGGACAGAGTGTTGTGGAGCTGAACGAGGAGCTGGAGCGATTGATCAACACACGCCTCACGAGCAGCGGGACTTTTATTATGAAACAGTCACCGGCGCCGCTTCCGCTTTTCCGGTCATGAGTTTACGGGAGCTGTCCTTATCGACAGAACCAGCGGCAGATGGTAAACAGTAATTATGTTCCATAAATAAGTAACACAATCCACCATAAAACGTGCAAGAAGTAAATAAGGAACTACTTTAAGCAAGCTAGTGGTTTGCTGGACGCTAGACACTACTTCCGCATTTGTCCACGGCACTGTTGTCATGTGGTTTCTACGTCAGTAAAGGCGGTAACAAAGGTAACTGACGTCATTGACAGGCGACTGCACTGCCCCGTGTCACTGTTTAGAATGGGAATTTTCTCATGATTTACAAGTAGTTGAAAACATTACAGATATTGTTTGTAATCAGCTGGACAAAATATATAACAATAGCCTAGTGGTTTTTTGATATTTTACTGCAAAAATTTTACATATTGTACCTTTAATGTGGGTTTTTGGAGATTTACCATCATGGTGACAAGCGGTGCTTGGAAAGTTCATCTTACTTAGAAATGCGTTTTATTGTGTCCAAAAAGCGTCTTCACCTTACTTAAAACATTATGTTGGATCAACTCAAAATATTGCTTTGAATTAATGTAATTCTCCCAATTGGCTTAAGTTAAAAATTCTAGTGGAAAACGTTAACATATTTTTTTGTTGTTGAACCAATGTTTTATTTTTTAAAGTGTGCCTCATCCCCGGTACACATTGTAACAATTTTGATTTCTGTGGTGTTGGCTTGTAAACAGTGGTTCTACGTCGTAAAGAGAGAGAGAGGTTAACCCTCTACCGCATAGTGTTGCCATATGGCAACATACACTTTGTGTTCATTTCCTTGCCACTGTCTCTTTAACAGAACATTTCACTTCTCTACAATGGAAGAGAATGAAGGTGCGTCATCCATATTTTTTTTACAGTCTATGGTCAATACCAAGACGCAGCATCGAATTTCCACTCTGAAAGGGAACTGGAAATATAAAAATAAAAGCTATTTAGAAATATCAATTATTAGTATAATAGTATAGAAATACTAAAATAACATTTGTAAAACAGCTTGTCAGGAAAAACTAAATTTTAGACCAAGAAACCTTGATAAACTTTTATAATTGGACCTTTCAGAAAATAGAGAGAGAGGATTCAAAATCTTAACATATACTGTTTTTAATTAATCCAGAGCAGGTTTAAGAAAAAACTGGAGTGGCATACGGGTTTGTAGTTACGCTTAATGTGGCAAGACTGATCATAGATCATTTGACATCTGGTTTATTAGATTAACAAACTGTTCCAGCTGTCACACATTACAGCCCGTTTCAGTGCGCAACCACAATCATTACAGACACACCAGAATGGTGCATGTAATGTAGTGCAGTACAGCACAAACCATACAACACAACTCAACAGAGAATCTCCAAAAAGCCAGCACAAAAGTATCTCAGCACCCTACAGAGTAACCCTGAAGCCAGAGCCCAGGAGGACACCTGAGGCTCATCAGCATTACAGCACCTGCAGCCATTCCCAATCTACTGAATATAAAGGAGCGGATGAGTTACTCAAGTTTTCAAGCACTTTATTTTTGGCCTTACTGTTCTATTAAATAGAGCTGAACTTCTCTAGTTTGTAGTCAGTTAGGTGTACACCTGGAGAGAGCTGTCTGTTAGTATTCTTATTCATCTCTATGGTGGATGCTTTGTTGAAATGTTTATGGTTACTGCATACTGCATTGACTACTGTTCAAAAGTTTGGGGTTGGTAAGATTTTTTCATGTTTAAAGTCTGTTCTGCTCCCCAATGCTGCATTTATTTGATCAAAAATACAGAATAAACAGCAATATTGTGAAATATTATTATAAATTAAAAATAGCTTGGTTTTTATTGTGATATATTTTAAAATGTAATTTATTCCTGTGATCAAAGATGAATTTTCAGCATTACTCCAGTCTACCTCCATAACGGAGACATCAAACTTTATTATTTTCAATAAAATAACCATTAGAACTGCATGCAATAGGTTGCAAATTTGCATACTTCTGCACATTCAAGTACATACTCTATGCCAGTTGTCTTGCATATGTTAATATACATTTGCATAAGTGCATAGCAATTTATTAACTTAAAATGTATTATTGTTACATAACATTTAGCCTCACATTTCTCAACTTAAATGGGATGATTCATTAAGTAATTCATTAATTACTTCAAAACTAAAAATACTACACTAAGCTGGCGTATTGTGATTTGGGACTCACTAATCCTAATCTCAAATATACATTATAAGATGGAGAGTGATCACTTGAGCTGTGTTGTTTAATTATTTCATGTTTTTACTTGAATAAATAGCTGCAATAGCTGCAAACTCTTGCCTACAGTAACATCTGCAGTTATAAAACTGAACAGCATCAAACATAAAAAAAGAAATAAAAAGGTAATAATATGCACCATAAATCTGCTGTTTAGAAAACCTTCTCCCTTCATTAGGTTTTAGTGTTTAGAGTTTGTGTCATCTGTCAGCAATTAACATGACAAACCCTAGAAAATAGTGTTCACTTGTCACCCAGATACTCTACAATGAGAACAGTATAAAATAAAGAGACATTTTCATATAAAACCAGTAAAACAACCGTTAAAGGGATGGTTCACCCAAAAATGTACATCATCATTTAGGGCCTGTTCACACCAAGGATGATAACTATAAGGATAAAGATATAGTTCTAAAATAACTTTTTTGCTCACCAGCCACTGTGACTGGTGGTTTACTAGCCACTAAGCATTTTCACTGGCCACACTTTTGACATCGATACCATGTGGAAAAACTGCCATATATATTTTTTAATATTATCTCATAATTGGGCAGCAGGTATATTGTTACTTTAAGACCGGATGCACGGACTCATTACACATGCGTGTTTACATTCACTTCAAACATAACTGACTGTGTTTACATGACTACTCGCCAAGACCGGCATTTTGACATTATTTTTTGTGTATTTGACTGCTTAAGTGCAATAAGCAGTGGAAAAGAACTCAATGTAATACTGAGAGGCGGCTTTACACTTTGGGTGTGAGCACAAAATCAATGCGCAATCCCATATTCATCCAGAGCAAATGAAACTAGTGAGTGAGGGGTTTGTGTGTCAACTCACTGTCAGAGAGATGAGAGAGAGAGAAAGAGCAGCTTGTGTATCATATGGCCTTTTAAAGGTCCCGTTTTTCATGTTTTTTTGAAGCTTTGATTGTGTTTATAGTGTGCAATATAACATGTGTTCATGTTTCGCGTGTAAAAAAACACAGTATTTTTCACATAATTAACTTATCTGTATACCGCTGTTTCCACTGTCATAAAAACGGGCTGATGACTTCCTTGTTCTATGAAGTCCCTCCTTCAGAAATACGTAACGAGTTCTGATTGTGCCAGCGGTTCCTGTGTTGTGATTCGACAGCTCTGAGCGCACCGTGCCCGGAAAGGTCACGCCTCTTACCATAACGTGGAGATGCATGCGCTCAGAGTTATTGTAAACATGTCTTTAATTTTACCCTATTAATTTGAGCCGGAATCAGACCCGGTGATTGGACTGCGGGATGAAAATAGCAGCGTTTCGACAACATGGCGACAAACACACTCTACAAACGCAACTCTTGTGTATTCCTGTGGGCGGAGGTTAGTCAAAAAACTGTTTTAGTGACGTCATTAAAGAAAAGTAGAGGGAAGTAGTCCAAACTGGCCGTTCGACTTCTGTTAAATAAAATATCTCGCTTGGCATTGAACTTTGAGCTTTAAAATTTTACTGATTTTATTTATACTCTAACAACAACATTACACACTAACTAAAGTTTGAAACATGGGATCACGAAGAACGGGACCTTTAAAAGACTACTATTGAAAAAATTACATATTAAAGGTGCCATCGAATGTTTTTTTACAAGATGTAATATAAGTCTAAGGTGTCCCCTGAATGTGTCTGTGAAGTTTCAGCTCAAAATACCCCATAGACTTTTTTTTTTAATACATTTTTTTAACTGCCTATTTTGGGGCATAATTAGAAATGCGCCGATTCAGGTTGCGTAACAGTCGGTGTTATGTTGAGATTTGCCTGTTCTTCGGAGGTCTTTTAAACAAATGAGATTTACATAAAAGGAGGAAACAATGGAGTTTGAGACTCACTGTATGTCATTTCCATGTACTGAACTCTTGTTATTCAACTATGCCAATATAAATTCAATTTTTAATTCTAGGGCACCTGTAAATATAAAATTCAACCCGCCAAAGAGGCTAGTAGGAGTCACTGCTCAAATCCATCTGCTTTTGCCGGGTTTAATGTCAAGGACTTAATAGTTCTAAACATAAAAGAATAGCAGAGTCCAAACCACAACTATAATGATCAGTTTCGGGGGTAACACATTACAAGTAATGCAGGTTACGTAATCGATTACTTTCCTCAAGTAACTAGAAAAGAAACATTAGTTTTAAATTTAAATTGCTGGAATTAACAAGTCAAGTGTTTCTGATGGTCAACTAAATTGAATTACTTAGTGACCATTTTTTAAATGGGACAAATTATGCAAAACTGGATTTTCACAGCTCTTTGAAAAAAGAAACCCGATATAAACATTCACAAGCGCTTACCCAGCTCAACCAGACCATTTACTGAAACTAAACTGCAAAAAGGGTCAATAAGACATCACATCACTGTTATGATATCATAGCAATGAAATGCAATGAAAAACTGAATTATGAAAGATTTTTTGTTTTTGATGCAGGAAACACTGACTAACATTATAAATGGACTTTAAAGGGAAAAGGCTACAAAAGTGAAGAATAACCCTCTTAAAGTCGCAAGTTCTTATTGCTTAAACACCACAAACAAACATCAGTTGGTGCATTATCACACACAATATTTTTCATATAAGAGATAAATGCTAAATAACCACCCATGATATCTTACATATGGATTTATGTATGGCAATAAGCCAGAACACAAATAAATAACCGGAGACATTAAGACAAGCAGAAACTGCAGCATCATGCATAAACATCAGACAAACACGAGCAATAAATCGCATGACTAATAATGAAGTGCAGTTATGTTGGATCACAGATTGTGAACTTACATTAAACATCATTCATATTGGCCTCATAAATCCTCCATAACATGTTGTCGTACAGACATCAGAGGCTCCATTGAGTGTCTGTGTGTGTGTTTGCTCTGTTTGTCCATGTAATTTTCCAGTGTCTAATTGTGAATAATCTCTGATTGTTCCGCAAGGTCTCTGCTTGAATTGAGTGAATCAAGTACCTGTATTTCAGATCCACAATCCCCGAGTGTCATTTACAAGTAATTTAGCCGGTATTATTTATGCAGTGGTCATTTCAGAAAGCAATCATCTGAGCACAGAAACGATTAAAGACAGAAACAGAGGACGGTGGGGGGAGGAGGGTTTGTGTTTGCTGTTATTATAGCTTATATTAAAACTCACTTATGTTCATTATTCAGTTCAGCAGATTTAAATATTGCAAAATGAATCTAATATGCAATTACATCACAAATGGGCTCGGTGAGGGCAACACACACACAAGATACACACACACACACAACCTTTGTTACACTAAGGCTCTGTCCCAAAATCTCGTGAACTGTATTGACTTGTTATACAAATAATGGAGATTCGACTCAAAATGGCTTTCAACAGAGTAAAAATACTGCTGAACAGGGTTATTATAGTAAAACAAAACTAAATAATAATAAAAATCATTAAAAAACTTATTTTTTTTTTTTTTTTACATGAACTGAAAAAAAAACAGCAACATTTTATTTCAGTTTATTTTATTTAAATCTCATTTCTCAAAATTTGCAGCAATATTTACAGCATGTTTTCATGGTTTCACAGAGATCGTCAGTGAAACACTGAAATTTCAAAACGTCTCGAAACACTTATGATGTAACTAATCCTCATTTACTGAAATCACATGACTTTGGCAGTTTGGCACATGCTCCGAACCACTAATTCGAAACAAAAGATTCATAAAGCTGTGAAGCTTCATGAAGCAGTGTTTTGAAATTGCTCATCACTAGATATTGTTGAATAAAGTTGTTATTTAGTTTTTTGGAATTTTTTTTGCAAATTAACTTAAGACATTCACTGAGACATTGGATTTTATGACATCACGAGATGTGTCAAAGCCCAAATCTGCGGAAAATCTGTGGCAATTAAGAAAAAAATAAAAACATTAAAAATATTACAAAAAAATATATAACATTATCCTATCTCGATACTAAAATAACACTGCTTAATGTAAAAAGTGATATTACAAAAATACATAAGTGCACACAAAAAACTTGGGAAAATGTTGCATTTATAATTATCTTGAAGTATCTTTTATGGTACTTTTTAATAATGAATTAACCATATTTATAATGCTCCCATATTATCATCACAATATATTATCGGATGCTTTCTTAAAGGAATTCTGTGTTGTTAAAACTAAAATGTTTTTTTTTTTTTTTAAAAAAGACATTAAAATAAAACATAAAATATTAATTGGAATAAAAAAATAACATGTAAATTGTATAAAGAAATATTTAAATTTATTTATAAATGTATATATATGTTATTATTTAAATATTTAAAAAACATTTAATATTATTTAAAAAAAACTTAAGTAAATGAAAAATAGAAATGTTGCCATACTTTTTTTAACTGCCTATTTTGGGGCATCATTAACTATGCACCGATATATAGGTTGCGACCCCTTTAATTCTCGTGCTCTCTTGCCTCTAACAGCATAAACACAGTTCACAGAGCTAATATAACCCTCAAAATGGATCTTTACAAAGTGTTCATCATGCAGCAGTATTGTATTTATTTGAATGTTTACATTTGATTCTGAATGAGAGATTTATAAAGTATGAAGATGTTTATGAATTATACAGACTGCAAGTGTTTAATAATGAAAATAGCGACAGCTCTTGTCTCCGTGAATACAGTAATAAACGATGGTAACTTTAACCACATTTAACAGTACATTAGCAACATGTTAACGAAACATTTAGAAAGACAATTTACAAATATCACTAAAAATATCATGATATCATGGATCATGTCAGTTATTATTGCTCCATTTGCCATTTTTCGCTATTGTTCTTGCTTGCTTACCTAGTCTGATGATTCAGCTGTGCCCAGATCCAGACGTTAATACTGGCTGCCCTTGTCTAATGCCTTGAACATGAGCTGGCATATGCAAATATTGGGGGCATACATATTAATGATCTCGACATTTACGTAACAGTCTGTGTTATGTTGAGATTTGCCTGTTCTTCAGAGGTCTTTTAAACAAATGAGATTTATATAAGGAGGAAACAATGGAGTTTGAAACTCACTGTATGTCATTTCCATGTACTGAACTATGCCGAGGTAAATTCAATATTTAATTCTAGGGCACCTTTAACTATATTAACAAAGATAAATAAATACTCTATCAAATGTATTGCTAATTTTAGGTAATTTTAATGCATGAACTAATGTTAACTAAAGGACCCTGTTGTAAAGTGTTGCCACTAAAAGCTAACTCAAAATATTAATAGAATAAAAATGAAAAATAACACAAAAAGAAAAGGACCAGAATCAGTTCAAAAGCAGGTATCTTAGAATGACGCTGCCTACCTTTAGGAACATCAGGAGCATGTGGGCGCTCACTAGGTTTTGGAAGGGAGCCTATAAGTGAGAAACAGGCATTAGGTTTAGGGCGCCTACACAAACAAAAGGAGAACACAAAACCTCCTGTTGTGCTCCACGCATGAAAGGAAACCATAGAGGTTCAGAACGATACGAGGGTGAGAATGGCATTGTTTAATGCGGGGTATGGATCTCTGCAGTCTGAGGCGAGTGGAGTCACGGTTTATCCTCATGTCGGGTTTCCATTGAAAGCCCATTCAAACACCCACAACACATTATGGGATATTCGCACCGTATAATGGACTCCTGTAATTTAGCTGCGTGTCGTCAACAGTTCTTGCAGCCCATAAGCACAGAAAGAGAGAGAGATCTGTGTGTAATTAACTCAAGACATCCCACAATGCACCGGGCTGAGAGGCAGCTTACTTTCACACTGTGTTTTCTCTGGGTTCATCTAACATCTCCACCTACACACACACGACGAACGCTCACACTTGCTCAGATGCATCCTAAAGTGAATTATTACAGTGTTTGCAAGGCAACATATCACACTACAATGAAAAACTGAAGTTTTTAGATGACGTCATTGTAACATTTGCATACATTTGCACACATTAACTGAATTACAAATGGTCTTCAGTCTTACATATATTTGCATGCTTTATACGCATTATGTAATGCATATCTGTCATAGCCGATAAAAAAACAAGGTACATGCATAGTGAGCAGCATTTTTAGCAATGCTTCATATACACTGATGAGCCAAAACATCCGTTTTCTTTTGAGTTCATGAAACTGACACATTTTAAATATCTGAATTCTTTCATTGTTTTTGAGTTTTATGAACTTGTTTCTTTTAATTTAGACAAACTTAAATTTACCTGAAACTGGGCTGGGATTACTATTTCCCAGCATGCTTGCCATGATACTTGAATAAATGCTAAAATGAAGTGTTATGTTTTTTTTTTTTTTTTTTTTAAACAAGATTAACGTTAAGTTAGGGATTTAGTAGCATTTAATGATTTTATATGCTAATTTACAAGAGTTTCAGCTATGCGGGTTTTTTGGGGGGGTTTCCATCATGGTGACGAGTGGAGCATGAGCTTGGTTTGAGAAAAGGTATACGTTAAATGTTATATTTTGCTGTACTCTTTCAGTAATTCTGCTATGCTAATGTTATCAAAGCATTGTGTTACCAATTAGCATTTGCTGAATTAGCTAGTTTTATAGTTATCTTGCAGAAAAACATTATATAACACTTTAGTTTAGCATTTACTCTCCCTTTCGAGTGTCATGAGCAAAGCATGCTGGGAAATAAAAAACCTTTCAATTAAACTTAAGTTTGTCTAAATTAAAAGAAATGAGTTCATACAACTCAAAACAATGAAACAATTCAGTTTACTTGAAATATATTAGTGCTGTGAACTTAAAAGAAAAAGAAAGTTCTAAATACTCATAACAGTTAACTTAACTGAATTCATGTGTTTAATTTAAGTTTGTCCTACTCAAACCAATTAAGTATTTTGAGTGTTAAGGTTTACAGTGTAGCTACATTTCCACAACTAAAAACATTTAAGTTGAGATTACATAACGTATGAATTAACTTACTCAAAAAAATCAAGTTGAGAGTAATTAAAATATATGAGTATAAAATTAAAATCTGCCAGTTCTGCTTACTTAAATGTGGGATTTCTTAACTTAATAATATTGATTTAACTGATTACCTCAATGTTTTTGAGTTTTGCCAACTTATTTGGGTTTACAGTGGTGTAATGAAACCTAAAACAGTAAAAATTTAATATAATCAAGGCATGTTTTCCATACTGTTAAAATAAATAAACTAGTGTTGTCCAAAATGCCGACCACGATACCTAGTTGTTACTGAATTTTTTAAAAATGTGACACTTTGAGTGCTGCTGAGCGGATTCATAAACACCTCTGATTGGCCATTGTGTTCACATGCTCATCAGATATGTCTGTGATTGGCTGCAATGATCATCGCACAGGAGCTTTTGAATTTGAATGCATTTTGAAAGTGGGAGCGTTTGAAAGCAGGCACAATCAGTGGACCGGGCCGCTGACAGATGCCTGCTTTCAAACGCTCCCGTGTGTATCTGCGCTCGGTGAAGAGCGTCACTGATGTCTATTTGCAACATGTTTTTGAAGCGTTGATCATTGTAGCCAATCACAGACATATCTGATGAGTGCGTGAACACAATGGCCAATCAGAGGTGTTTAAGAATCCACTCAACAGCGCTCAAAGAGTCACATTTTTAAAATGTCAGTACCGACTTGGTATCGCAGTTGGTACTTTTGACAACACTAGAATAACATTTTCATTGATATGGTCAAAAAGTATTTTTTAGATTTAAGTATTTGAATTGCATATACATTTTTAACAATAAACAAATAAACTTAATGTGATACATATCTGTCCATCATACATAAAAAAAGAATGCAATGTCTGTAACAATAATAAACTGAATGTGTTTTAATACACAATAACACACACACACACACACATATTATATATATATATATATATATATATATATATATATATATATATATACACACACACACACACACACACACACACATGTTTGTTTTTGTGAATTGTGGGGACTTTCCATAGACTTCAATGCATTTTACACTGAACAAACTGTACATTCTATCCCCCTACCCTGCCCCTACCCCTAAACCTAACCCTCACAGGAAACTGTGCAAACTTTTACTTTTTCACAAAAACTCATTCTATATGATTTATAAACCCATTTACATTGTGGGGACCGCTGGCTGGTCCCCACGATGTAGGTGAACTCAGGTTTATATTACATCATGGGGACATTTGGTCCCCACAATGTAATATAAACAAAAGCACACACACACACACACACACACACACACACACACACACACACACACACACACACACACACACACACACACACACACACACACACACACACACACACACACACACACACACACACACACACACACACACACACACACACACACACAATAAATCCAATTTGTTTCAATCTCATACATTTTAGACATTTAACTAATTGAATCTTGCTTGTTTACTGATAATCGAATTTAAACCATGTTCATACTTTAACTGATTAAATGTTTTTTTTTTTCCACAATTAACAGATTTATTTATGATTCTAAGCAATTTGAATAAATGCTTTTTGAAAATATGGTTATTTAAATGAAATCAAACAGATGCAAATAATAGTGAATTATGATTAATTTTTAAGTCAATGCACAACTACACTTATGCATATTTATTTGAGGTCAAATATATTTTAAAATATTTTTTGATTTAGTAATAATTTGCAATATTTATATACATTTTTAATTTACAATTTAATTTATACAATTTATGAAAAATGCAGTGACTTCTGAGAACATCTGAATAATGACGAAGCTAATCATTGAATCAGACTTTGGAGTCAATTCATTGAAAATGGACAGTTTGAACTGAAACTTACCAGCTCTAAATGCTGTTTTTGTTTTAAGTTTAAATCAGATACGCTATTAAACTTTGTCTTAACACATCTCATACCAATGAGTCTCAAGTGTAGATTAAAAAATGAGTCAAATTACACTTTAGACAACTTAATGGCCAAACAAAACATGCACAAAATGCTCATGATGTTGCTTCATTTTTAACTCAGGAAAATCACTGTGAATATGTTCAATATATGAATATTATTCAGTATCTCACCCAGCCTTATAGTGTTGAGGCCTAAAACCCAAAATGTACCCAAAACTCAAACATGATTCATTTGCTGCCTTGCAAACTCTGCTGTTTCCTTCAGCAAATGCACATCTAGTTTTGTAGTTTTACACTTCTGATCTCAGGTAAGTCATACGGCAGGCAGGTGACGATTCACACTGAGCATGCTCGCTGCGCACCGCTGTGTCCGACAGATTGTGTCACTTCCTCTCTCAGCAGGAAGTGGAAGTGGGTGAGTAAACAGTAATAAGGAGGCAAGGGAACAGATCAGGGAGGTTTAATCAGGCACACTGGAGCAGGTTTCAGACGGCTCATCCATCTGTCCACTCAACAAACTTTTCACCTTCACTGAGCTCGTGTTTATCTGGGTGATGTAGGACGTGCTCCTGGATCAACATCCTTATCTAAACGCACTTGACTCACAACAGCACTAAATCATGGAGTTTACAAAACACTGGCTTGACAAAATAAGCTCATTTGAGGAAGAACTAGGCACTAGATTATCAAGTTCGAGGCACCAAAACTTTGACTGAAATCTACTACTTACAGCAGTAGAAAATTACCTAGATATCCATGGACAGAACTGTAAATATTGTAACACAATTGTCGCTTCTGATTACAATATCTCTTTATGCATATTTCTTCTGTTTACAACAAAGTCACTTCAAGACAAGGCATTCCATCTTAGAAACCCCTCTCAGCCATGAAAGTGCAGCTCCTACCTTTGAATTGAGAAACATCAAATTCTCCAAAGCTGTTCATTAAAGCTTTTGATTACATTTCATATTTGTAATCACCAATGAAATCTGACAACAAATATCTCATGAATTTTGTTTCTAAACAAATCATGACATAAAAAAAAAATGCATTTTCATTCTACATCAGAAACATGAAAACATGCACCTGTAATATCCTGGAAAAAAATCTACCACACAATTTAGCACCATCACCACGACAAATATACGAAAGTAGGAACAAATAGACTTTCAAAACACTCACCGAGTAGCTTCTCTGTAACGTTTTTCATGTGGGGGTGACACAAAACCAGGCTGAAACTGCCAGATTAGTCACTTCTCATGTGGTGTCGTCGCTGTTCTCCAGGGTTGTCGGACCACAGGCCAGAAGAGACGAGCCAGCTGGCTGACACGCGGACCTTGGCCTTGTGCTGTGATAGAGGGGTAGATCTGGCAATGTGTCCCTCACATGTCAGGGTCATTATCACTGCTTAAGGCCCGTTCACACCAAGAACGATAACCGTAGGCCTAAAAGCATCCACATCAACGCACGATAACGTACTGTTTATTATTAAAAGCGCGCGCTCTTTAAAGCAGGATGGAGTCTGATTGGCGTTTTTATCGTTCATCGGCGGGGAATATGATCGTTCTGAAAGTGATTTCAACAATATTGCTCCTCTGTTTCATTATCGTTATAGTTGTGGTGTGGACTTCCCTATTCTCATGAAATTAGAACGATTATTAAAAAGTTATAGTTAATAGTCCTTTGTGTGAATGTCAAGTCAGACACAGAATCCCGTCTCTTAAAAAGGACAGAGGTTTGTATGTCAGTATGATAAAATTGGTTTGTCTAACTAACATATTATTCATAACTCAAATAGATACCTGGATATTTTTAAATTATGCAACACTAATTTCAGTATTTCATGACAATGCAGTTTTTTACACAGAAAGTCGACGAACAACAAACATTGTATTTGGGTTGTATTCAAGTCAGCACTTCTAAACAACCCATTTCATGGTTGAAATACATATCTCTTTCACCGAATAAGCATTTTGTGAATGAAATGCATTGCATTGCATTTTATTTTTGCACAAAATCAATTTTAGGTTTATAATTTTGTGGACAAAAATAAAAGTGCTTACTTTACAATTCTACTGAAAACATACACCAAGCTTTGTTTTGCCATGAAACACTGCATTTTTTGCAACATAATTAGTAGTCAGGTTACATTTGGCACCCTATCCAAAATATGCACGGAATACATCTACTAAATAGTGAAGTATATAATCAGAACACTCTGTGCTGAGTACCGTATCCCATCATGCAATGCACCCAATTCCCATTTCAAGTGTGACAAATGAACCAAAGTAACACTGCCTGCTTAGCTATCATTATAACACTCATTATTTGATCTGCAAAAGTATACAGTGCAACAGGAAAGAGTCCTAAAACCCAGAAATTCCAGTTCCATCGTCTTGAAGTCCATGGACTTTTTGAAAACTCATTTACTCACTAGTTGCTTTCACAGCCTCATTGTGTTTTTAGTAGTACTCTTGCAAACTACTGTAACTTTCATATTTTAAATAAAGATTTAAAGAGTTGTCAGAAGTTTAGTGGTGGTGATTTTGAAGTCATGTGACCAAGTTTATAGCCAAACTTTAGCTTCTGGTGATTGCCTTTAGGCTTCAAAATTCATAAAAGTTAATTTGTAAAAAAAAATATCTTGATGAACAAAATTGTAAGACTCATATGTTTGTGGGTCACAGATCTTATTTTCTACATGGATCCAAAAGCCAATTGAAAAGTCCAATCCACTTGTGATCAGATGCAAAAGCAAATAGCAAATAATACCGAAAAATCTACTGATGGCCAGACAGTGATTCATCTTTTATAAATTGTTAAAATATTGGTGTTTGGGACCAGTGTTGGGGTAACGCAAGTAACACAAGTTATGTAATCAGATTACTTTTTAAGTAACTATAAGTAATGCATTACTTTTACATTTTAAACAAAATATCTGAGATACCTTTTAAAATAAGAAACATAAGTTACTTAAATTTTCCCATTTATTGACTGACAGCTCTCTGACCACATGTTGAGAGAAATTGTGTGAAATGTGTCGAGGTTTTGTGTGCATTGTATGTAAACATGATGGTTATTGTACTTCTAGACTAAATGTGAACAGACATTTGCTCATCTCACTTGCACAAAAACAGATGTAGTATTTCTCAAAATTAATAAAAACAGCAAAATGCAAACTCAGAATATTACACAAACCTGCAATAATAAGATATAACTCATCCAGTATACTTTATGTATTTAATCTTTTTATTAACCGCACAGACGTGAATTTGTACTTCCTTCAGCCTGACATTTATTCATTTCAATTTTGGTGTGAAAGGGCCTTTACATTTGCCAAAAATAGAACTTTTGCTCTTTTTTTTTTAATTAAAGCTGCAGTCTGCGATTTTTGGCCCTCTAGCGTTTAATAAACAGAACTGCACGCGTCTTGCATAAGAACACTGTAGCAGGAGCTACTTTTCTCTGTGTATGTCTATGGCGAGTCACGTAGTTACTGTGATACTCTGCGGCGGGTCCTACCAGTCCGGTCTGAAATAGTCTGAATATACACTCTAAAAACTGCTGGGTTAAATATGGACAAAACAAGGGATTGGGTTGTTTTTACCCAGCCATTTTTTTCAACCAATTTTGGATTTATTTTTTTAGCCAGCAATATATTAATACAGTAAAAGGCATGTTTTTGCTCACCCCCAAATAGGGGCAAATTTGTGGGGTATTTTAAGCTGAAACTTGACCAGACCAGAGACTTATATTACATCATGTGACAGAGGGCATAATAGGTGCCCTTTAACCCAACCTGCTGGGTTTGTCCATATTTTACCCAGCTTGGGTTTTTTTAACCCAGCATTTTTTAGAGTGTAAACACTTATTATAAGTGTACCATAATAATTCAGGATAAGACAAAAACCCGGTTTGGAAAATGGATTCATGTTGTACATTCTCATTATGTATTTTTTTGTCAATTTTGAACACAAAAAAAGTTATGGACAGCAGCTTTAAAAAACAAACAAGTGAGCCCAGCCATGGAGAGAAAAAGTAACACAAAAGTAATGTAACTTTCTATTACTTTCCATAAAAAGTAACTAAGTAATGCAATTACTTTTTTAGAGAGTAACGCAATATTGTATACTTTCCTCGACACTGTTTGGGATGCTGTGAGCACAGAGACTGTAGTTTACACCGTGACCTTAGCTTAAATGTGTAATATGAATAAATATTGATCATAAATGGCTTATGAGACTCAAGTGAAATGAGTAGAGGCTTGGACCCGGAAACAGTATTCCTTATGTCACGATATAACAAGCAGATTGGCTTTTTGTCAAGGAAACCAGGTTGATGTTAACTTCCGGGTTGTCCTACAAAAATACGGCACTTTATTTTTATACAAAGTTTAAGGGCCAGATTAACTAACAACTTGCACTAGCACAAACCCTATTTTGGCATTAAAAATTACTGTCAGGATTTTACTAAAGACACGCAGTGAAAAATTTGCGCTGAAAATGTATGGACAGTTATTTTTGCGGCTGATCTTATTGCATATGCGTTTGTAGGAGTTTTCCTTTCAGATGCACAATTTATGGGAGGAGAGTATTTAAATTAATCATGCAAGGTGATTTACTAAGGTTTGTGCAAGTCAATTTACTGGTATTTGCGCCATTATTTACCGCCCAAAAAAAAGCATGTCTTAAACCAGACGCTAGTGTTGGTCATTATGGAACTGATCCGTCTGTGTCATGAGCAGATCTTTCCACTCCATCTGCACTTTTTTTGTGCTCTCACATTAATTTGCCCTGTTTAGTAAAGCATGCAAAATAGCCAAAATGATTTCCAAATTAACATGCAATGCAATGCTGTTTACTTGTTGCATACTGTTTCTCACTGCTATTTTACTAAACAGTAGGCAGTACGTAGTATATTCCCTTCCACACACAGCCAGTGTCTTATTGCATATTTTTCATTCTTTCATTTAAAGACACCGAACAGAACAGCAAACATTAAGCACATTATTTAGAAACTGCAAGAGAAGCATAGAAAAATGCAAAAAGAGCTTGAGCAGAAATGAGTGTGACATTCAGTGTACTTTGAGCTTTTTTTTTTTCCGTATGAACTCTCGTTCTGCAGCCTATTTCCATATAAAGCAGCCTCCTGCCTCGAGAAAGAGAGAGAGGAAAAAACATCTCCCTCTGAGACACAGACAGAGAGAGAAAGAGAGAGCAATACTGCAGCCGACTCCGATAACAACATTCAACTCAATTAAACTTCAGATTGGGACCGTTCTCTCACTGAAACGATGAGCGTGCCGATAAAAGTCTAATCACAGGACCTCTAACCCTACAGGTCTCTCTCTCTGTCTGTTCTATACCTGCTCTCTATGATGATAGCAGAGGGTGTATTTAAGCATGCTTACTGGAGTCTCATGATTATACGTGCATGAGGATTATTATACCCCCTGCTGGAGTAGGAGGGAGTGTGAGGGACTGATAACACAAGCCCCGTCCCCTTAAACGCCCCACGGCCCACCCTTCCATGTTACCACAGAGGTGCTCGCTTACGAGTCTTTGAGTGTGGATTTAATGCTGTTTGCTAGTAATATTTCTCAGAGTAAGTGATTTGTATGGAAGCTCGTTTCCGCCACATTATAAATAAAAAAAGCAATTGCGACTTTTAATCTCACAGAGTTATTTTCTCAAAATTGCGAGAAAAAAAGTCTAAATTGTGAGATATAATTCACTCACATTCATCTACATTAATGTTCAAAGGTTTGGGGTCGGTATGATTTTATAATGTTTTTGAAAGAAGTCTCTTCTGCTCACCAAGGCTGCATTTATTTGATCAAAAATACAGAAAAAATGGTAATATTGTGAAATATTATTAGAATTTAAAATAAATAATAGTGATCGGGCAGACCAAACTGTAAGTCGTAGAGACTTGAAACATTGAGGGCTGGTAGTACTCACAGCGTCTTCAAAGTCACCAAGGCTCACCCCGATCGGCCTGACAGGGGCGCTACAGTGGTCAAAAGTACGAAATGGCTCATAACTCTTGAACCATTAGGCCTAGGCTCAAGTGTCTTATATCGTTAGCATGCCTTGAGTTATTTAGAATTTTCTGAAAAACCTACATTGTGAACTAGTTCTAGTTTTTTGACCCAATCAGAACCAGAGTCTGATTGATGGTCAATAATTATCAAATAAAAGTTGAAATTCTGATTCACGGTCAGTAAGGGCCACCAAAACGTTCAAAGTGGGTGGAGCCACTTTTACTAAAATGGCTATAACTCGTGAACGGAATGAAATATTTTCACCAAACTTAGCTCACCTAGGCTATGTAAGAGCTCATTCTGCGGTCGTGTGAAAAAGGATGTGGCGACTGGCCACCTGGTGGTGCTATAACAGTTAAAAAAAAACATGAAAACGGCTATAAATACTTCACCATGAGTCCAATCGACTTGAAAATTGGTGTGCAGTGTCTTTGTCCGAGGGCCACGACTTTCTATATTGACGCATCTCGAAAAACAAAACAAAAAAAAGAGCTTTAAAAACTACATATTTCCTGTGGAAAATTGCCTGTATTTGCTGTAAATGGTCTTTTTACATCTATGACCGAAATGGTTACAGGCTTGCTAATTAAAACATTACACGTTTTTACGCATGTACTTAAAGGCTTTGAAACACTTGAAATGCTCACAGCTATATTTTATTATTAATTTTGAAAACCACTACCACGCCAGAGTTTCGGGTATGTCATTTTTTTTTTTTAAATCTTACTTTTATTCGGCAAGGATGCATTAAATTGATTGAACGTGACAGTAAGACATTTATAAAGTTACAAAAGATTTGTTTCATATCTATATGTGTGTATATATACAGCTATGGAAAAAATTAAGAGACCACTTAACATTGATTTCTGAACTTGGAGTGGTCTCTTAATTTTTTCCATAGCTGTATATATATATACACACACACACATACATATATACATAATAAATGTATGTAAGAACCATTATTAATTATTGAGCACCAATAATAATTGAGCAGCAAATCAGCATATTAGAATGATTTCTGAAGGATCATGTGACACTGAAGACTGGAGTAATGATGCTAAAATTCAGCTTTGATCACAGAGATAAATTATATTTTAAAGTATATTCAAATTAAAAGTTATTTTAAATTCTAATATTTCACAATAGTAATTTTTTTTTTTTTACTGTATTTTTGATTAAATAAATGCAGCATCTGTAAGCAGAAGAGACTTCTTTCAAAAACAGTAAATCATCTACTGACACCAAACTTTTGAATGGTATATATTTTTACTTTGTCAACAATTGACTCATTCATTGTTGATATTGTTAATTAAAACTATTAAAAATCATTTTCAGTAATTGAAATAAAATGAAGTATAAATATTAGATGGAAAAACCTAAAATTAAAAATGTTGCCTTGGCAACATTCTTACAGTTAAAATACAAACAAACAAACAAATGAAAATGACTAAAAGAACAAATTACTTTTAAAAATAAAAGCTATACAGTACTTCAAAATATTAATTAATACTAATAATATATAATACTAAAACAACAGGTCTCTCTTTTGTCTCTTAATAAATATTAGTTAAGTCAATTTGGTCCTTAAATGAGATTTTGCTGCATCTCATATTTTCAGCAGTGTTGTCGTGTTTCCTAAAACATTTTGAAATATTTACTACAAAATGGCATCACTTTACAGCAATTAAATGAAATGTGTGTGTAATGCAACATAACTATATACGTATGCTAGTATCAACAATTTAATGAATAGTTTTAGAATTATTATATGAAAGAAAGACATCTGAGCCATCAAGTCCTGTCCTCAGGGTATGTTTGAGAAAGATGGAAGTTCTTCAACATTAAGACAATAATGGAGAAGCAGAAGTTCTCATCCTCCGTGGGAGAGTCGTGGGCACGGGGCCAACCAGACCTCAGCAGGAGGAACAGCTTGGCTTAATGACTAATTAAGACATCTTAACGACAATTAACTCCCCAATTAACACATCTCGCAATATGGTGTTTACCTTTCAAAGTCTTCAGCTTAGTTTCTATAAGTCCACCGAGAACAAACTATCACACATTCTCCCACTCATAATCATTAACATATGCTTACAGAGAGCTGGAAATGAGTTCACTGCAGTAAAAGTCCTGTCGCACATTCAACCAAACTGACTATTTTTGGGTTGCCATGGGTTGTTCCTCAGGGTTCAGGGGGGGTTGTTGTAAAATATATAGTTAAGGTGGGCTTTTCAGGTAATTGCGGAAGAATCTTAATTATACACTATTTTTAGATTATAAAATGACTATGTTAATGATTGGCAAAGGGCTACATCGCCTACAACAACAGTAATAAATAAAACAATTACTAAATAGCTATATTTATCTATACAGTGCAACAGTGCACTCCCACTTTTTTCTTTGGCGTTGGTACTTTTCCATTCATTTTCCCCATAGGGATTTAAAAAACAAACAAACAAACCAAACCAACCAGCCACTTGAATCACAACATTATAACAAATGGTACAAGACTGTGTACATAAAGGCTTGAGAAATGAGAGAAAAGAATTTGAATTAAAAACTGATTTTATTGATTTAACCCTCTGGCGCTCTTCAGTAATTTTTTTTTTTTTTTTTAATTAGAATGTTACAAAACTTGGTAAAGGTTTTGGCACTTTCAACTGTGTGAACACACACACACACACACACACACACACACACATGTTTGTTTTTGTGAATTGTGGGGACTTTCCATAGACTTCAATGCATTTTACACTGAACAAACTGTACATTCTATCCCCCTACCCTGCCCCTACCCCTAAACCTAACCCTCACAGGAAACTGTGCAAACTTTTACTTTTTCACAAAAACTCATTCTATATGATTTATAAACCCATTTACATTGTGGGGACCGCTGGCTGGTCCCCACGATGTAGGTGAACTCAGGTTTATATTACATCATGGGGACATTTGGTCCCCACAATGTAATATAAACAAAAGCACACACTCATAAACACACACACACACACACACACACACACACACACACACACACACACACACACACACACACACACACACACACACACTTGTACTCCTCAAGGTCAAAAATTATCGCATTGGAAATGAATAGGAGACAAATTTTCATCCAGTGGAAATTTTTGGTACTGCACCCAAACAAAATCTTATGGAAAGCTCATTTTTTGAGATATCAACCTCAAATTTGGAACATAACTTGTATCAATTTATGGCATTGATTTTCTTGCAGATTTAGAGAAAAACATGTTTTGCAAAATATATATTTTATATAATGAATATAGTATTATTGTGCATTTTCCGTAAAAATAAACGTAAAATTCTATAACTTTTTTCAAGTTCACTTATTTAACTTTTTTTCAGCAATAGTCTGCCAAGTGTCTTCTTTAAAAAAGACCAAACTTAAGTCTGTGCTCCAAAGCATTCAAGATTTAAGTTCAAAAGGTGAATAAATGGATTATAACTACTGCATGAATATAATTTATTAAATCCCCTAAAAATACAAAATATTAAATAAAAAAGATTATAAAAACTAAAATATAGTACATTCATTTCATTGAAATAATAATAATAATAATAATAATAATAAATGGTAATTTTTGTCTGCCACGTGAGCAGCACCAGAGGGTTAAAGATGTTGATTTTACAGAAACAATATATTTTAAGTTTATTGCAAAATATGCATATATAAATAGAAATATTTAAGTATTATGAGAGCGTAGGGAAACTGACTCAGTTTCATTAGAGTGGGCGGAGCTCAAGAGTTCTTCTGGTGTAATTTAGTCATTTCTATTCTCTGATTGGTGGAGATTTCTTTGCAGAGGCATGGGTAATGTAGTTTTTCACCAGTTAATCACAATTATTAATGGGAATGGATGGCTTTAACTAAAGCATTGCTGTTACATAGATTAATGACCTCATAAGTTACCATTAAAATCACTTTTTTTTCTGGAACCTGACTGCTGGTTAACACTATCCAACAGCCTGCACAGCCTAGGTGATGTTAACCTAAAAGTTTTTTGATTAAAGATTACACCAAAATGTAATTCTCTGGAGTAACCTGCAAAGATGAATCATTCACAATAAGACCAGGAATGTGCATTAAGAAAGTAAATGGGTTCAATTTTGATTTCACATTGACTTTAAAACACTCTAACATCCGTAAGTTCCGCAAGACAAAAACACACACGCGGCGAGTGAGCTGCCATAGTGATTTATCTGATTCAATTAGCTTGCAAATGTAAAACAAGTCAGTTCAATAAAGAGCTAAAACCTCTCTTTCTTCCGTTCGTTCTCTTCTTCGACGTCTCTCACCCTTCCTCCCTCGACCTCCCCCTCTCTGCTGAATAATGAGAGTGTGTAAATGCTTAATTAGATTAAAAGGGTGTGTATAACGATATCAAGATGTTGTGTGTGTGTGTGTACGTCAGATCTCTCTACATTAGCGCTGTGTTTTTGTGGGCAGGGCTGAGAATTTATGATGCACAAAAACCCTGAAACATCAAACCCATTAAAGAATCCTGATTTATTCTCTGTGAGCACTGGGGAAATATATCACCCATAAAGAGGTGTGTGTGTGTGTGTGTGTGTGTCTGTGACAGGAACTCCTGGGAAGCATGTGTTTAATAGGAGAGGCTTAGTCGAGGTCTTTTTGAAAGTGTGTGACCTGAAAAACAAATTAGAATACAGAAGGAAACCATAAGACATGATATAGAAGAAAAACATTAAAAATTGCATGCAAGGAAGACTGATCCAAATTTCCTAAAAATATTTAACAACCTGCCACTAAAAATGGTCATAAATTTCACATTAGAATACTTTTAGTATTCTTGTTTTTTTTAGCATTACTGATATTTCACATGTTTCTTATTAATATTACTTTGTTATACTTTTAATTTATTTTCCTGTGCACAATGAGACACTTTGCCACTAGATTTAGGGATTATTTATATAATACAGTAATTACAAGACTTCTTTACTTTTTAATTGGTTCAAATCATAGATTGCTACTTTTAATTTTGTTAATTATATTAGTTGATTTTGTGCTAAAATGTAATAACTTCATTATGACTTACTTTGAAACAATATTCACTCAGAAATTGCTAGTAAAGTAATTGCAAAAAAAAAAAAAAAAAAAGGCAAGTAACACATTTTAATTAAATATGACATTTAGAAAGACAGAAATAGTATATTCTTGTAAAACACAAAAACACAAATGGGATTTCTTTAATATCTCTATACAGCAATAAGATCAAATGGAGAGCAAAAGAAGAATTTTGCCCAAAAAAAGCTGATGTGTTTTAACTACTTTCTCAACAACATCTCAAATTATGCCTGTGATATCAAAGTCTGCAATCAACATTTGTCATCAAATTCTCCCAAAAGCAAATGATTTGGGCGTTTACGGAGTGTCTATTTACATTAATTGCAAATAGCATCTCTTGTTGGCAAATGCTATTTACACTAGCTCCGCCCACCCATGTTTGGTTGGTTTAAGTTTTAAAAAAGATTGAAATTCAATATCTCCAGTGGCGCAGCAGTAGTGAGCAAGGCTCACAGACGTGGCTTTAATTGCGATCGACAAGGGTTCGAATCCGCCTTTTGCAGAGCTTGCATTTATTTTCAATAAAAATGAAAATAATGCTCTAGAAGTGGAAATAAACTGCAAATGAGTGTTTATTAAAAGTGTTTATTGGATAGGGCTAGAGGTGCAAATAGTATCTGCCAATATAAAGTATAGATAGCATTTAATTATTATTTACTCTTATTGCATTTTACATGTTGTAAATAGAATCTATCACTATTTTCACCTAGTCTAAATAGCATATCGCTAAGAAAATGCTGCTATTGTCACAGTGTAAATAGAACATATAGCTATTTTCACTTAGTGTAAATGGCCGCTGCCTTATGGCTTTACTCGTACACTGTATGTCAAGGATCTCCTCCTGAACAACAAATGCACAATCTCTGAGCAACAAACATATTTTCAGGTGAGCTAATGCTTTTACATCACAAAAAAAGTTAAATTTATGTAGAAATGAAAATGTGTCACACCAATAAAGCACGCTAAATTAAAAGCCAGATCTCCTGTTACTCATCATGCAGTGAGCAGACTCACATGCCATTAATGAGTCATCTAATTAGTGTATATAAATCAGAAAAAACATTGAATGTTTTATTTGGTTTTAGGAGATGAATCAGCCATTCAGAGGGAATATAATATCAGAGCTCATGCTGCTCCTATGGAACATCTCTGTGTGTGTGTAACAGAGCGATTAGTTTTAATAAGACAGACTGGAGAGAGCCGTCTTTTCTCTTTACTGAGAGAAGTAGACCTCATGAAAGCCTCTATTACTGAAACTAAACCTCCATAATAAGTGTCAAATATAATGTGATGGGTCACTGACCTTTGACCTGAGTTAGGCACTGCTGTGGGCGGGGGGTTTTCTCAAAGACTTGCGTGAAGATAAAGATCTCGTGCTGGACATCAAAGGATCGTGGAGCGTCACATTGAAGGTGCCTTTCAGAACGGTGTCCATGATGACCGGACTCAACTACAACACACACACACACACACACACACACAGAACATGGAAACATTCCTCAGAGATTTTAGTCCATATTGTCATGACAGCATCACACAGTTGCTTCAGATTTGTCGGCTGTACATCCATGATGTGAATCTCCCCTTCCTCTACATCCCAAAGCTGCTCTATTGGATTGAGATCTGGTGACTGTGGAGGACATTTGAGTCTAGTGAACTCACTGTCATGTTCAAGAAACCAGTTTGAGATGATCTGAGCTTTGTGGTGCGTTATCCTGCTGGAAGTATCCATCAGAAGACGGTTCATTGTGGTCATAAAGCGACGGACATGGTCAGCAACAATACTCAGGTAGACTGTGGTGTTTAAATGATGCTCAGTTGGTACTAAGAGGCCCAAAGTGTGGCAAGAAAATCTCCTTCACACCATTACACCACCAGCAGCCTGATACAAGACAGGATGGATCCATACTTTCATGTTGTTTACACTAAATCCTAACATCTGAATGTCACATCAGACCAGGCAACACTATTTCAATCTTCTACTGTCCAGTTTTGGTGAGCCCAAGTGAATTTTATCATCTGTTTGCTGTTCTCAGCTGTCAGGAGTGTCACAGGTGTGTCTTCTGCTGCTGTAGATCATCTGCTTCAAGGTTGGATGTATTGTGTGTTCAGATGAGATGCAAAATTTTATTTGAGTTACTGTTGCCTTTCTATCAGCTTGAACCAGTCTGGTTAGTCATTTTCACCCACAGAACTGCCTCTCACTGGATATTTTCTTTATTTCAGATCATTGTCTGTAAACCCTAGATATGGTTGAGTGTGAAAATCCCGATAGATCAGCAGTTTGTGAAATACTCAGACCAGCCCGTCTGGCACAAACAACCATGCCACATGACACAATGTCACTTAAATCTTCTTTCTTCCCCATTCTGATGCTCTGTTTGAACTTCAGCAGATCTTCTTGACTGTGTCTACATGATGCTTACATACATTGAGTTACTGTCATGTGATTGGCTGGTTAGATAATTGATTAACAAGCATTGGAACAGGTGTAACTAATAAAGTGGCCGATATATATAAATAATAATAGTAATAGAAATGTTTAACATATATATTTCTTAAATTATTATTTGTAACAATTAAATAAGTAAAAATGTTTAATACAATTGCACATATACACGTTTTATATGAATGAGGTATATACCTCGTATGCTGTGGGTCCAGGGGTCGTGTCTTTAGGGCTTTTGAAGCGATCTTCCTTTGAGACAATCAGTGCGAGTTTAGAGCCAGACTTAACATCTGGACTATAATGAGTCGGACCTGCAAAACCACAAATAAGAAACAACTAGTTTAGCTGGAATACTTGAACATAACTCCCTAAAACACTGTTTTCATGGAGCAAAACTTAAGTATGATTTAAACAACTTTTAAAGCAATGCTAAATTATAGTACAACAACAAATATACAAGCTTTAAAGTCAACAAATTAAAGTCTCTAAAAAGTCAAGATATATATATGTATATATATATATATATATATATATATATATATATATATATATATATATATATATATATATATATATATATATATATATATATATATATATATATCTTGACTTTTTAGAGACTTTAATTTTTTTTTTTTTATATATATATAGTATGCATTATGCATTACTGGCATTTAATTTTCTATTATACTGTATATATATTTACACACACACATATGAAAGACCAAACTAGATCTACAGAGTTTATAAATGTAATACTTCATATTAATTATTAATTAATAATTAAGAGAGTAAGAAATTACTAATGTTGCTTCCTACTTTTGAATGCTTAGTTTTATTTTTTACAAACTGGACAGATAATCGACAGCAGGCCGCAAATGCCACCCATAGAGATCAAGTAAGCGTGAGTCACCTGGGATTTCAGGGTCATAGTGGAGGAAGGCAGGGTCTCTGGGGGCGGCAGACAGGAAGCAGCTCTGTCGCTTGCGTGCTTTCTCGTTGCGTGGCTCGCTGTAGCGATGGAGACCGTGTGTCTTCTCGAAAGATTCGCTCACGTTATATGAGCCTGGCGGAGGAGTATCCTGCCAAGAGCAATCTAATATCTAACCACAGCATCATAAACATCATCTGCACAATGGATTTACTGCAGGTACAAATGAGCCAGGGGGTCGTATATGTGTGTGAGCTGTAGGAGTGTTATTGCAAACACAATTTTTGCTTGTTTTCACAAAATGAATGATGAGTCAAAATTATTTTAGTTGTGTTAACCGCCAGGATGCTATAGATGCTGTACATTGAAATCAAACTGTATAGAATCAATCTAAGTTTTTAGACATATTTATATATGTAACACTTGCCTTTTGCAATACTAACCAGCTATATGTGTAAACGAATCTGTAAATAGACATCAGAAAGAGAGACAGAAACATCTAGATGGGTAAATCTCACCAAACCTATCAAGAACAAGACTATTTTTAGGAACATGTTTTGTATTGTGATATTACTGTCATGACAATTAGGCACAACATTTCCAAATTCCCATTACTCCCTAGTGACCAAAATGGATTTAAAATACATTTGCTTCATACTATGTGTAATACAAATCCATTAATATATTTACTGGCATTTCGCTTGAGACTTACTGCAATAAATATTGTAATTAAACATTATTTGGTATACTTCTTTATTGCACAATGCACATTTCTTAATATTATACCTAAAAAGTGTTTTAATATCACTATTAGTAAGGAGTGTATGATCATATAAAATCAGTCTTTAAATACAAGATATTTTAAATGTATCTAAAGTATACTTGCAATAGCTCCACTTTAGCACAATTCAATTTACTTCAGTATATGTTTAGTTGGACCTCAGCTCTACTTCCGTTATCTAAAGTGAATTTTTAGTAGTACAAAATTAGTTGTTTCGATTTAGCAGACTTTAAGTATATCAATTTACTATACCGGGTATTTATATTAAGTACATAAACATGTAAATATATATGTAGTATACTTGGCATAAAATAAAAGTATTTCAAATATATATTGGTATATTTATTTTTTACTAGGGCTGTCATGCAAAAACAAAAAAACAAACAAAAAAAACATTATTTACATTCTACAATATTTATACTTATCTTTATTGGTTAAATTTAATTTAAAAATAACAATAAATGAAATGTATTAATAAAATAATAATAATTATTTATTTGTACATATTATTTCATAAAAACAATAAAATGTAGCCCAAAGTTCTTCACATGTCAGAACATGTAATAATAATTAAATACAGTTGTAAATCTTTTCAGTTTCAGTTTACTTCTTTCAATTATAATAAAACAAATTATTATATATAAAATTAAACAATGTTTAAATCATCAGTAATAATGACAAAAACAAAACAAAAATCAGATGCATCATAGTAATTTAATGAAAATGTCATGAAAATAATGTCACGATGCAAAACATCATAATGGTGCTAAAATTAAGTTTAATTTTCGTCATTTGACAGAAAATGTTTTATTTATTTCTTTTGATTTTGGGTTGAAATGTGACTCGGTGAGATTCCCGCAGACGTCGGTGTGTATTGCGTGTTATTTGTGAAGGAGCAGACGTGTCTAATAAAGGAGCGGAGCAGACGTGAGGCGAGGTGCCGGGCTCATAATAAAATATTTGCAGCATCTGCATCAGAGCGTCTGACTCAAACACTCTCTATGATACACACTCTCCATATGCGGACACTTCTGAATTCTCATATCTTGCAAAGTATAATTACTGATTTTAGATATGGACAGGATTTAATCTAAACTCTCCATGGAGTGAAACAAATATCAGGGCTTTCCCATTGAATTCAAGCTTATACAAATACACACTAAAAACCTGAATTTCTAGAACAGACTCTGAATACTGAGCTGATAATTCCTGTCATTACACCTCATGAAGCTGAAAACACCTGAGACTGAGCTGAGACTCCCCAGACTTTGCTCTTTCACGGCTCAAAACAAGTACAACAAACGGCTGGTAGGGACTACAACAAGCTTCTTCCCAGGTTGGTGACATAACTTCATTAATTCATTTCTTTATTTAACATGGTTAAAAAACTCATTGAGATTAAAATCTCTTTTACAAGAGTGACCTGGCCAAGAAAGCAAGAAAACTAACCCTAAAATTTACATAAAGCCCACCCCTGAGAACACACAACAAAGGGGGTGAGGCCATGTTGGGCTGCTTTAGAGAAGAGGAAGAGTTGTTGTAGTAGAGTGTTGTTGTCATGCCGTCATTTTACGCCGGACTGCTTCACAAACGAGGGTCAATTCAACACAAAAGATGAACATGACGGCACATGCTAGTGGATGAGTTGAATCAACTCCACAGAAACTACAAAAATGTATCCGCAATGTAAGGCTGAACACCGTTACTGACAATCCTCATTTTGGCTGCGTGAGATTCTCCAGCTTTGTTGTTGTTGAGCTGTTAAAGCTCCACCTCTTCTGGAAAGGGGGCCGGGAGCAGCAGCTCATTTGCATTTAAAGGGACATACACACAAAAATGCCATGTTTTTGCTCAAATAGAGGCAAATTTGACAAGCTACAATAAATGATCTGTGGGGTATTTTGAGCTGAAACTTCACAGACACATTCTGGGGACACCAGAGACTTATATTACATCTTGTAAAAGAGGCATTATAGGTCCCCTTTAAAGTATCAAGATGTTTTTCCTATATATAAGTCAATATATGAGTCATTTGTGATTTTTCTTCCCAGTGACAGTCTAAAGATTTGAGTGTTGCATGTGTCTTACTTTGGCGAACAGTGAACCCACAAGTCTGTCAGAGGCAGATTTAAAAGCAGCTGTACTTTGTTTCTTATATGATGCTTCATTTGTCTTCTCCACCTGCATTAAACACAAAAGATAGACATTACCTCATGGTACACTTGATTCTGACTGGTCAATCAGAGCATTCTGCAAGTCAAATATTGATGTGTAATGAATGACTGATTCATATTAATGAGATTCAAATAATTACTATTTTGAGCCTGTTCTCATAATTAGAATATAGTACACAAGAACACACTAGCTGCATGAAGGCCACTGATCACCTTCTACTTTCACTGTATGAAAAAAAGCAGGTTAGAAATTCTCCAAAACATCTCTTCCACAGAAGAAAATAAATTATATTAGTTTAGAACAATATGAAGGTGAATAAATGACTTTTGTTTTAGCAGCTCTGAGGTGCCTGTGTGGTCTCTGTTGACAGAAAAAACTCCTCTCTGGTTCTACTTATAATGAAAAATCATAATCTCTACTATCGTGACGCTAGAGATAAGATGCACCAAGTCCTCATCTCAGACTGCAGGTTATGCTCAGAATGAAATACTAGCATTTTACACAATATATACTGTATACAGCATACTATTTTTTTTTAAATAAAACTTCACTAAATTGAAATGAAACTGAAGTGGTTATTTTGCCGGTGTAGTCCAATGTTGTGCAAAAATGGCATTTGACATCATATACAATGAATCAAGGAGGAGATTTGTGGTTGCTGTTACATTTGTCAATTGTAATCAAGTGCATTGCATTATTTGCATAGTGCAAATTTTGGCAAATGCAGTAGGCCATCTGCGTGCACATATTGCACTTAATGTACACTACTGTTTAGCAAGATATTTTTAAGGAAATTAATTCTTATTATTATTCAGCATGGATGCATCCAGTTGATCAAAAGTGACAGCAAAGACATTTATAATGTTACAAAAGATTTCTACAAACCCGATTCCAAAAAAGTTGGGACACTGTACAAATTGTGAATAAAAACAGAATGCAATGATGTTGAAGTTTCAAATTTCAATATTTTATTCGGAACACAACATAGATGACATATCAAATGTTTAAACTGGGAAAATCTATCATTTTAAGGGAAAAACAAGTTGATTTTAAATTTCATGGCATCAATACATCTCAAAACATTTGGGACAAGGCCATGTTTACCACTGTGTGGCATCACCTCTTCTTTTTATAACAGTCTGCAAACATCTGGGGACTGAGGAGACAAGTTGCTCAAGTTTAGGAATAGGAATGTTGTCCCATTCTTGTCTAATACAGGCTTCTAGTTGCTCAACTGTCTTAGGTCTTCTTTGTCACATCTTCCTCTTTATGATGCGCCAAATGTTTTCTATGGATGAAAGATCTGGACTGCAGGCTGGCCATTTCAGTACCCGGATCCTTCTTCTACGCAGCCATGATGTTGTAATTGATGCAGTATGTGGTCTGGCATTGTCATGTTGGAAAATGCAAGGCCTTTCCTGAAAGAGACGACGTCTGGATGGGAGCATAATTGTTCTAGAACTTGGATATACCTTTCAGCATTGATGGTGCCTTTCCAGATGTGTAAGCTGCCCATGCCACACGCACTCATGCAGCCCCATACCATCAGAGATGCAGGCTTCTGAACTGAGCGCTGATAACAATTTGGGTTGTCCTTGTCCTCTTTAGTCCGGATGACATGGTGTCCCAGTTTTCCAAAAAGAACTTCAAATTTTGATTCGTCTGACCACAGAACAATTTTCCACTTTACCACAGTCCATTTTAAATGAGCCTTGGCCCAGAGAAAACACCTGCGCTTCTGGATCATGTTTAGATATGGCTTCTTTTTTGAGCTATAGAGTTTTAGGCGGCAACAGCGAATGGCACGGTGGATTGTGTTCACCGACAATGTTTTCTGGAAGTATTCCTGAGCCCATGTTGGGATTTCCATTACAGTAGCATTCCTGTATGTGATGCAGTGCCGTCTAAGGGCCCGAAGATCACGGGCATCCAGTATGGTTTTCCGGCCTTGACCCTTACACACAGAGATTGTTCCAGATTCTCTGAATATTTGGATGATATTATGCACTGTAGATGATGATAACTTCAAACTCTTTGTAATTTTTCTCTGAGAAACTCCTTTCTGATATTGCTCCACTATTTTTCACCGCAGCATTGGGGGAATTGGTGATCCTCTGCCCATCTTGACTTCTGAGAGACACTGCCACTCTGAGAGGCTCTTTTTATACCCAATCATGTTGCCAATTGACCTAATAAGTTGCAAATTGGTCCTCCAGCTGTTCCTTATATGTACATTTACCTTTTCCGGCCTCTTATTGCTACCTGTCCCAACTTTTTTGGAATGAGTAGCTCTCATGAAATCCAAAATGAGCCAATATTTGGCATGACATTTCAAAATGTCTCACTTTCAACATTTGATATGTTATCTATATTCTATTGTGAATAAAATATAAGTTTATGAGATTTGTAAATTATTGCATTCCTTTTTTATTCACAATTTGTACAGTGTCCCAACTTTTTTGGAATCGGGTTTGTATTTCAAATAAATGCTGTTCTTTTGAACTTTCTATTAATTAAAGTATCAAAAAAAAAAAAAAAAAATGCATCACGGTTTCCACAAAAATATGAAGCAGCACAACTGTTTTCCACATAAATAATAATCAGAAATGTTTCTGAAGGATCATGTGACACTGAAGACTAGAGGAATGATGCTGAAAATTCTGCTTTGATCACAGAAAAAAATGACATTTTACAATATATTCACATAGAAAACAGTTATTTTAAATTGTAATAATATTTCACAATATTACTGTTTTAAGTGTATTTTTGTTCAAATAAATGCAGCCTTAGTGAGAGACTTCTTTCAAAAACATTAAAAAGTGAGCAGCGAAAGTCTCAGTGAATCTCGAGGTCTAGTAGGACACATTCACTGCTCATATCTATGCAGGCAGGGACCATGTACAAGGAACAGAAGGAGAGGAGCATCCATAAAAGATCTCCACTGTGGACAGTTTGGTTCAGGAAGCAGGCCAGCTGGACACTCACACTGGAAATAATGGACGTTTTCAATAAAAAAAAATAAAAATAATAATAATAAAAAACAGCAGATCCCAATGTCCCAAGTTTTCTGTGAAATACTTCACAGGGAGGGAGGGATTTGCCAGCTACATACTGTTATTAATTTGAATCTGTTATTCTGACAAATATGTACCATGGTAGCCACAGTGTTTGCCAAAAGACCAGTGTAAGAGTGTATGCTTTTGCATGTTTTAACATCCACCAGGCAAATGTCTGATTACTTAAAAGCACACTTCTCCTCAATAAGCAATTCAAGGTTGCATTTACATCTGTAGCATGAATGATTGATACTTCATTCAAATACCTCATCCTGAGTATGAGTAACAGTAATTAATGGTGTTGCCATGGAATGCAGAAAATGCAGCATTTTGGCTGAAACCATGGTTTCCATGGTAAATTTTTGAAAAAATAGGCTCTAGGTTGTAAACTCCAGGCAAAACTGACATTTAGTGAATGCTGAGAAATATTTAGTTCAAGGGGATTTATGGAAGATTTATTCGATTCATTGGATGAAGCCCTCTGAAAAGTCTGAATAAGCTCCCAAGGGCGCTGGCAGATTAGTGTACAATAGACAATAGACAATGAGGGCACACTTTCTGGGTTGAAGAACTGCTCACCTTGTACTGAGCTGGCCCCGGGGTGCTCATTTCCTCTTTTCTGGGGAGAAAAAGCCGGCGTGGTGCAACAGAGCCAAAGGCGCCCTTCCTTGCGCTCTTCCGAGAGGCTTTCTTCAAACTCTCCTGAGCCAGGCCGTAGTCAAACACGTTATAGGCACCAGGACCTAGCAAATACAGCACGTCTTGATTTTGCTGAGTTCATGGATCAACATATTTTGTTGATCCTGGAACAACATTCCTGTCCATATATCCCCACCCCTAAACCTAACACTACCCATAAGTTATCCCTAAAATCAGAGTGAAATTATAGGTGAATAACACTAATGTAGAAGCACACAACCCTGGTTTTTAGCCTAAACTTGACAGAAACTGTAAACTTGTCCCTCAAATCTGATTGGTTGATTGGAATGTTGTTTCAGGATCAACAAAGATGTTGATCAGGAACATGTTGCACTTGGTGGAATCAGGTTCTGCAGCAAATACATGCATGAGAAAGACATTTATTTACTATTGTACCACTAACTAGGTCCGTTTGGTATTGATAACTGTGGCGTTGCCTTATTTACATACACTCCCATTCCAAAGTTTTGGATCGATAAAATGTTTTTTCAAAGAAGTCTCTTCTGCTCACCAAGGCTGCATTTATTTGATCAGAAATACAGTAAAAAACTGTAAAATTGTGAAATATTATTGCAATTCAAAATAATGATTTTCTATTTGAATAAATATTAAAATATAATTTATTTCTATGATGTCAAAGCTGAATTTTCAGCATCATTACTCCATTCTTCAGTGTCACATGATCCTTCAGAAATCCTGCTAATATGATGATTTGCTGCACAAGAAACATTCTTATTAAAAAAATTGTGCAGATTATTTTAGAGGTAACGTAAACATTTTTTTAAAGCTCTTCCATGAATAGAAAGTTCAAAAGAAAATAATTTATTTGAAATAGAAATCTTTTGTTACATTATAAATGTCACTTTTGATCAATTTAATGCATCCTTGCTGAATAAAAGTATTAATTTCTTTAAAAATATCTTACTGATTGAATGGTAGTGTACTTATGCAGTCCGTGTGGTTTGCTACAGTAATAACAGAAGTATGCCAGGAGTGGGAAGTACTACACTGTAATATTTATTTTTTATATAATATTTATACGTTAGTATCAATTTACTAAAATATTTAAACCTGCTAAAATTTAAGTTTAATTGCTACCTTAAAAATACTTAAAAAAAACACTTTGCATGTTAAGACTGATAAAGAAAACTGATTTGACAGTCTGAAGACACAACAAATTAATAACAAAAAAAATGGTAACGTAAATTAACTGGTTTTAGTCAAGTCAAATATTATTTAATATTGCTGAATCAACCTGAATACATTAAAGGATTAGTTCACTAGCACCAGTTCTGTTTTTTTCTTTAGGTAGAATAGGGAAGGACATACAGCTTAAGCTTTTTGAAGAATACGAAAGTGCGGTTTTGGCGGAGACACCTAGAAGGCAATTGTTTGTGTTTATAAAGTATAAAATTTATTTATTTTTCTTGAAAATGACCAATGGTTTCTCTAGATAAGACCCTTATTCCTTGTCTGGTATCGTTTAAAGCCCTTTGAAGCTGCACTGAAACTGACCTTCAATCGTTTGGAGGCCATTGGAGTGCACTTTAAGGAGAATAATCCTGGAATGTTTTCAACAAAAACCTTCATTTCTTTTCAACTGAAGAAAGAAAGACATGAACATCCTGGATGACATGAGGGTGAGTAAATTATCAGGAACATTTTATTTGAAAGTGAACTAATCCTTAATTCATGCTAAAAAAAAAAAAAAGAAGGTGAAATCAGGTAGAAATAGCTTTTTAAGGTAACAATTGCAGTTTGCAACTTTTTCCAGTGTAGTTCATTGCACTTCTGTCTCTTATTTGATTTGCATCATAATTCTGTACTTTTCTGTTTATTACTGCAAAGCTGCTTTGAAACAATTTCTGTTGTATAAGGTGCTATTAAAATAAATGTGACTTTAGTGTAATGCTAAAGAAAATTGAAACTCTTCAATGGAAGGCAAAATAGCATTTTGAGACCACCTTGACGTAAAATAGTACACTATCCGGGCACCTTTGGCATACTATTTTCAACGTACTATGATTCGGCATGCACTAACTCTAATCTTGCGCACTATTTAGGACAGGCAATGTGCAAATTAGAATGCATGTTTCTTGAGTGTCTTAAAGGTGCCCTAGAATCAGAATTTGAATTTACCTCGAATAACAAGAGTTCAGTTCATGGAAAAGACATACAGTGAGTCTCAAACTCCATTGTTTCCTCCTTCTTATGTAAATCTCATTTGTTTAAAAGACTTCCGGAAAACACTCGGATCTCAACATAACACCGACTGTTACGTAACAGTCGGGATCATTAATATGTATGACCCCAATATTTGCATAATGCCATCCCATTCGACGCATTAGACAAGGAAAGGCAGTATTAACGTCTGGATCTGTGCACAGAAAAGGTAAGCAAGCAAGAAAAACAGCGAAAAATGGCAGATGGAGCGATAATAACTGACATGATCCATGATATCATGATATTTTTAGTGATATTTGTGAATTGTCTTTCTAAATGTTTCGTTAGCATGTTGCTAATACTGTTAAATGTGGTTAAAGTTACCATCGTTTCTTACTGTAATCACGGAGACAAGAGCCGTCGCTATTTTTTATTATTAAACACTTGCAGTCTGTATAATTCATAAACACAACTTCATTCTTTATAAATCTCTCCAACAGTGTAGAATTAGCCGTTAGCCACAGAGCATAGCCTCAAACTCATACAGAATCAAACATAACCATCTAAATAAATACTTTACTCACATAATTCGAAGCATGCATATAGAATGCATGACGAACATCTTGTAAAGATCCATTTGAGGGTTATATTAGCTGTGTGAACTGTGTTTATGCAATGTATATATAGTCGAGAGCTCGTGGGGCAGAGGGAACGCATCTCTTAAAGGGGCCGTGCTGAAAAAATCAGTGCATAGTTAATGATGCCCCAAAATAGGCAGTTAAAAAAAATAATTTAAAAAAATCTATGGGGTATTTTGAGCTGAAACTTCACAGACACATTCAGGGGACACCTAAGACTTATATTACATCTTGTAAAAAAAACTATCTAGGGCACCTTTAAAGTAGCATATAATCTGATTGGTTGGTTGTTTTGAGAGTGGTTTGGAATCTGATTGGCTGCTGTTGTAAAGCATTTGTGTAGTAGTATGAAATCTAGTTTGTCCCTCTAGCAAGCACAGTCCAAATCTGACCTCAGACTGAACTCCACAGATTCAAGATATTTTGCATTCAGAATGTGGCCCAGATTCACATACACACAGAAAAACACACCTGGCGTAGCTTTCGATTTGTTTTCTGGCAGGAAGCGCACAGCTGTCAAGCCAAACGGATTCTTCTTCACCCTTCTTCCTTTCTTCAGGATCTCCAGAGCACAGCGCGGGTCATCGTAAGCACCTACAGGGGGTGTTTCATCCTTGACCGGACTGAACCGCTGCAGGAACCAGCACAATACTGAGATCAGGCACCATTCACAACCTGTTTCACTAATTTGACTCATTTACATTTTACTAAAAGATTATGAAGACTATAATGTGCCCTGATGAATTGTACACAAGACCAGAAACCTGTATTAGGCAAGTAAATAAAGTTCATTTTGATTTCAAGTGACTACTCCAGAGCAGCTGTTATTAGCACTTATTACACGGCTCTCTGAAATGCTTGATTCTGACTGGTAAGTAACAACATGCTGGTGGCATCTTGTGCCGCAGTTATCAACTGTATTTACTGTAAAAGGAGGACTTCAGTGTTAATAGTAGGTCTATGGTAATATTGTTGAAGTGTTTGTTTTGTGGCTAGAATGAAATGCAATAGATTATAAGATAATAAACAAGTACAGCTTTTAAGACGGCTTCTTCTCAAATCAATATTTCATGTCCCTGTCTTTATTTATTTGGTGAAAAGTGATATCACACGGTACATCTTCCCTTAAATGTCCATCTTGTTTGAACTTGTTCATTCATCTAGACTCAAAGCTGCTTACTAGGAACTGTTTTCCTTTGTGGAAGCTTTGTGTTTAGTAAGCTAATAAATATTTAAACTCAAATCAATTTTTTGTCTAATTATTTACTTCTGTGACAAGTAACCGTGTAATAAGCGGGATAATGTACATCCAGCTTGATGTTATCACAAAAAAACCTTCAATACAAGATCCCTTCACTCCTGATCACCCTGTCTGTGTTTATTTTATGATAACATCAGGCTGGATGTACGTTATCCCTTACGTATGAATGTCCAAAAATAAAGCAGAGTGTTGTTGCCTGAGCTTGAGACAGGAATGGTGGACTCAACACAGGACCATGTGGGTTACTGGGCGTCGCAAACTGACTCTTTATGTGGTATTGCCCTGGACCCGGGACACCCTATACAGACAAACACACAAATACACAAAGATGCACACATATGAAAACAGAAAACAAAAGCATTCATACAGAAATGCATCTAACCTTGAGCTCAAGTCTTGTTGCAATAGTGCCCTCTACAGGCTAAACACAGCTTATACATGTCAAATTTACACATGTCAGTGTGTTAGGACAGTTTTCAATCTTTTAGGTGCCACAGACCTCCAAATACGATCATCCTCGTGTGAGGGACCCAATCCTAAATTTTAAAAGGCATCTATCTTTTATAAACACCCAAAGTTCTAAAATTACTTTCTATTAAAGGGTTAGTTCACCCAAAAATGAAAATTCTGTCATTTATTAATTACCCAAATGTCGTTTCACACCCGTAAGACCTTCGTTAATCTTTGGAACACAAATTAAGATATTTTAGTTGAAATCTGATGGCTCCGTGAGGCCTCCATAGGGAGCAATGTCACTTCCTCTGTCAAGATCCATAAAGGTACTAAAAACATATTTAAATCAGTTCATGTGAGTACAGTGGCTCAATATTAATATTAAAAAAGCGACGAAAATACTTTTGGTGCGGCAAAAAAAAAACTAAATAACGTAGTGATTGCTGTTTTCAAAACACTGCTTCAGAAAGCATCGGAGCATAGTGAATCAGTGTATCGAATCATGAATCGAATCGCGGGTCAAACCGCCAAACTGCTGAAATCACGTGACTTTGGCACTCCGAACTGCAGATTCGACACACAGATTCATTTTCGCTCTGAAGCTTCCTGAACCAGTGTTTTGAAATCGGTCATCACTAAATAAGTCGTTATTTAGTTTTTTTTTGCTGCACCAAAAGTATTCTCGTCGCTTTATAATATTAATATTGAACCACTGTACTCACATGAACTGATTTAAATATGTTTTTAGTACCTTTATGGATCTTGACAGATGAAGTGACATTGCTCCCTATGGAGGCCTCATGGAGCCATCGGATTTGAACTAAAATATCTTAATTTGTGTTCTAAAGATTAACGAAGGTCTTACGGGTGTGAAACGACATGAGGGTAAGTAATAAATGACAGAATTTTCATTTTTGGGTGAACTAACCCTTTAAGTTACATTATTATATATATAATTTTTTTACTCACTATATTAATGTACTTTTACACATGTTATTTATTTATTTAGTTCATTTTCATTTATTTTTTATTTATTTTAATCTAATTTAATCTATTTAATAGATTAATAACTAATATTTTTTATATATTTTATTTTAATTGTATTTATTTTAAGCCAATGTATTTATTTACTTTTTTATTTTAATCTCATTATTTATATATATATATATATATATATATATATATATTTTTTTTTTTTTTCCAAAAGCTTTAATTTACATTTAGCTTTAATTTGCAGCTTTAGTGCTGTCAAATGTCTTAAATTGTCCAGAACAAGTGATCCAAAAATAGCTACGCGTATAGAACAGAGACTAAAGACAAAATTATATTATGAGGTTTTAACCTTCTTCTCCTCCTGCAGAGCCACCAGCTCATGGTATCGAGGGATGACCAGCTCTGAACGGCCTCTCTGCTCTCGCACGAGGTTCACATTCTCATAGTGGACCGTGTTATCCCTGGTACACACACACGAACACACACACACAGAGATGCACAAAACCAAAAACACCATAGTGCTGCAGGGATGAGACATTTTGTAGAGCAAAACCCAGAAACGAGTTAGCATTTTAGCACTTCCAGTTCCAACAGCCTGAAGATGTATGGTTAAACGCCTGGAAAAAAGGACTGTGGTGAACACAAGCTCAAGATATTTTCACTTTTCATTCTATGACATAAAATACATCAGTAATTATGATTTTTTAAAAAGGTTTTTTACTTGTGTTGGAAAAGGTGGTTTCTAAAAAAGTCTAAATGGGACTACAGAGGTTGACGGGAACATCTTCACAACAAACAGGGAAACTCATCTACTCAATAGTCGCTTTCACAACCTCATAAATGCTATAATCACACTCTTCCAAACTATTATAACTCAAATTTCAGGGAAAATATTTTTTAAATAAAGAGTTAGAGAAGCTTAGTGAAGTTATGTGACCGTGGTGTAGTTTGTTTATAGCCCATGTTTAGCTTTTCACTTCTGGCGATTGTATTTAGGCTTCAAAAGTGTATTTGTGAAGATTATCATGATGGACAATATGTGTATGAATCATAAACTTTTGTTGATCACAGAGCTTTTTTTCTGTAATAATCCAAAAGCCAGTAGAACAGTCTTATTGGGTTTTTGTTGAGGGAACCAGGGTGGCTTCCAGGTCGGCCTACAGAAAAATGTCATCACTGCCTCAAACAAAACTATCTAACTCTCAACAATTGGCAAATCCAGTGATTAGTTCTTCCTCAGAAAGCTTATTATATCAACCCAGTGCCATGTAAGTGTGATTTACACCCATAATTTGCAGAAAGGTCAGTCGAGCAGATTACATTTTAATACATCAAGGAAGTGCTTTCGAGTTTTGTGTGCAGTATGCATCAGATGGTCAGTGAACAGACTGTGTGTGTGTGTGTGTCTGAGACCATGCGCAATTTATTCTGAAGCATCTACATATAACAAACAAGGTCCAGATGCTTCAGAATAAATTTTGCAAGACAATGCAAATGATGTTGTGTTGCAGCTGAGAACACGTGCATCAATCAAACTCACTCCTGTAGTTCATACTGTCCTGGTCCAGGTCCGTCTCCACCCTTTACCTGCTCTCTCCGGCCTGACATCTTCCCGAACTGTACACCTTTATACTTCTGAGAGGACGACAGCTCCTCCTGCAAAACATCAATGACATATATATGGTAACACTTCATTATGGGGAACACATATTCAGTATTAACTATGACCTTTGCCTCAATAAATTCTTAATTTACTGCTTATTAATAGTTGTTGTAGCGTTTAAGTTTAGGTATGGGGTAGGATTAAGCAATGTAGAAGCAACTATACTTTATCACAGAAAGTTTTCTGTGATGGGTAAGATAGAATATACAGTTTGTACAGTATAAATCTGCCATAATATTGGCTATTAATCATAATAAATCATAATATGTATCAGACAAATTTTCAATATTCTTGATATGCACTGAATTGAAACAGAGCTGATCAGTGAAACAACATAAAATGTTACAAAAGCGTAGAATATGACCATTTTAATTTAGAAAAACACATAAAAATGGGCAGAATATGTGTAATCAACAAGTAAACCCTGAGACGAGAGAGAAACAGGGATGCGCCATGACGGATGGCCCTGCGCTTTGATAAAGAGTTCTTCCCCCTCTAGAGGAAGTTGGCAGCTCAATGGCCAATGAAAGATGATTTGATTAAAGCTGAGTCCAGCATCTGCTGCATTATTGTAAGTGAATATTGAAATATAACGTAAAGAATAATTACCCAGGGTTTTCGGTCCTGACAGTGAAATGGATGAGTGCTGCGCTTTGTGACTTTTTAAAATAATGCAGCGATCATTAGTAATGGAAATAGCCTCGGCACTAATGATGCAGAGCGGAGGGGCATTAGAGGGTCTTCTGTTAATGGACACATCTGACCTCACTCACACACACACACACACTAACTCAAGCATGCATGCTTCATTAGACCTGTATCTTTTTCACTGAGTGCACATCCATTTACACATACTGCTTGAAAACTGTCTGACCGGCACAGGGTTGTAGAAGGCCGGGCCGAGGGTCTGGTCTCTGGTGGGGGGTTTGTGTCTGTGGAGGACGCCTTGAGCATCCTCTTCATATCCGAACGCCTGTCCGGGAGATGGGATGGATGGAGCATCAGGATTCAGCAGCATCTTCACCACTTTAAAGACGGCCTGCAGAATTCATAAAGACATTTACTCAAATAACAAATCAGAGCATTAACAGAAAGAGATTCATTACAACGGCAGGGGGAACGTTGTGGATTTAACTGGATATCTGCATTAGTTGCCTATAAAATCTCATCTGATCTTTAGCTATATGTTGTGTTTTTATTGAACACGCTATCTAAATGTTGTTGATAAATGTACGTAATTGGTGTGAAAATGTCACAATTCAAAAAGATGCAATGATCCTACAGTACAGTACCGATCAAAAGTTTGGAAACATTACTATTTTTTTATGTTTTTAAAGGAAGCCTCTCCTGCTCATCAAGCCTGCATTTATTTACAGAAAAAAACTGTAAAATTATGAAATATTATTACAATCTAAAATAATGGTTTTCTATTTAAATATACTTTAAAATATAATTTATTCTTGTGATCAAAGCTGAATTTTCAGCATCATTACTCCAGTGTCACATGATCCTTCAGAAATCATTCTGATATGCTGATTTATTATCAATGTTTGAAACAGTTGCTTAATATATATATATATTTTATATATAACCTGTAATACTTTTTTTCAGGATTCTTTGATGAATAAAAAGTTAAAAAGAACAGCATTTATTCAAAATAGAAATCTTTTGTAACAACATATACACTACTGTTCAAAAGTTTGGGGTCAGTAATTTTTTTCTTTCTTTTTTAGAAAGAAATTAATACTTTTTATTCAGCAAGGATGTATTAAACTGATAAAAATTGATTTATATTGTTAGAATAGATTTCTATTTTGAATAAATGCTGTTCTTTTTAACTTTTTATTCATCAATGAATCCTGAAAAAGTATCACAGGTTCAAAAAAGCAGCATTTATATTTCATAACTGAGTATCAAATCATCATATCAGAATGATTTCTGACACTGAAGACTGGAGTAATGATGCTGAAAATTCAGCTTTGCATCACAGAAATAAATTATATTTCAAAGTATATTCAAATAAAAAAAAACATTTTTAAATTCTAATAACATTTCACAATATTACAGTTTTTTCTGTATTTTTGATCAAATCAATGCAGGCTTGATGAGCAGAAGAGACATCTTTCAAAAACATTAAAAAGATGCAACGATATATATTTTTTTTTCTTTTGATTTTGGGTTGAAATATGATCCTGACATTTCTTTGTGAGATTCACCCTTGTATGAAATCTAAGTAAATTTGTCTTACCTTAATAACAACACTTTATATGATCTTTAAAATGCATAACAAAAAAACTCAATTATAGTCCATATGATAATCCAAACTAACGTCTCACCTTCACACTCTTCTCTGGATTGGTTGTTGTTTTCTCTGAAGGAGAAACATTGCTCATAACATTGTAAGCTCCCGGCCCTGGAACATCTGACACCACGTCGTCAAACCGCCTGGATCGATTCTGCAGACTGTTTCCTCCCAGAATATGATTCTGTAATTTTGCACTCGTCACCGACATGTTAACTGATTGCACGGTGATGTTAAAACCATAACGTACCCTGGTAATGTCACTGTTATACTGTCCTGGTCCAGGAGAGAGGAGACCACTGCCCAACCCCAGGAACCCAGACTCTCTGTTGGACAGCGAGAGGAACGGGGCATACGAATCTGCACAAATACATCAACAATTACTCTTTCAAATAATAATAATAACTACTATTATTATATTAGTATTAATACAAATACAGATTGATCACAGGTGCCTAAACTATTAAAACAGAGGTTCAAATAATAACTAAAAAGGGTTGCACAACCCTAATGCCATATGAGAAACTTTTTATTCTCTAGTCTAGTTCTTTAGAAAACTTTAAATTAAACAATATATAGGTCTGAAGAACCTGTGATTTAACATCAAGAACTATAGCAACCCAACAAAACTATACAGAGAAATGGTTTTTGGTAAGAAGAGATGTCTGCAAAGAACCATTTAATATGTAATATGCTTCTTGTCAAGGTTTAGAACTTCCTTACGAAAATTTACCATGGTTTTATTATAGTAAAAGTGTAGTAACCATGTTTTTTTTTTCTTATTGAGTTTTACTACAAATACCATGGTTAAACTATGGTTAGTGTAGCAAAGCTATGGTTAATTTGTGGTTACCATGGTTTAACTACAATAACAAAAGTTTTTTGGGTATTATTTGTAGTAAAACCATGGACAATTGTGGGGCCAGTTGCCAAAACTTAGCGTTTGACCAACAAGCTAACCAAAGGGTTCATTTACATCTCGCTTTTTTTTTCTTTTTTACCGATCTAACTTTTTATGTAACTGTCCTTAAAAAGTTATGACCAAAATTTAGATGACTAACGTTAATTCATGTCAAAATGAAACTTACTGTATTTGCCGCTCAGAGACCTGCTGATATTATAAGATCCTGGTCCAATTTCAGTCGTGGTGCCGCTTAATGTCAAAGGTGTGAACCTGGGAGCTCGATCATACATGTTGATTAATTATTTATATTGTACATTGATGAAACTTGTTTAATTAACTAATGAAACATTGTGAGAGCAACGAAGCGTCTTTCAGTCACTGGAGCGCGTCGCCGCGTTGCCTGGACGATGTTCATGAATATTAATTAGGTAAAGGAGACGCGCTTCGTAAACTTCCTGAAGCTGCCAATCACTTTCTTAACCTACTTATTATTCATGAGTTAATCCGTCTCCTGGACACTGAAACGCGGAAAAAACACAAAACTAGGCCAATGTAAAGAGTTGACTCCATTTATAAAAAAAAAAAAATATAAATATATATATATATATTTATCCAAAGCGACCTACTAGAAAAAAAAAAAAAAAAAATAAAAAAATATATATATATATATATATATATATATATATATATATATATATATATATATATATATATATATATATATATATAATTTTTTTTCTAGTAGGTCGCTTTGGATAAATATATATATATATATATATATATTTATGTTTTATTTTTTATAAGTGCTGTTAATTTATGGTTATAGTTGCTATAAGGTGTTTTACGGCCCCTAAAAAAAGAAATTAAATGTTTTTGCTGCGAAAAGTTTGAAAGATCATCCGCGCCGGCGTGTGGCGCTGTGTGTGCAGATCAGCCGATCACTATCCTGCGCGAGGATCCCCGAAGAACCGTAGACAAGAGATCCAGGCCAAAGCACCTAATATACAGTAACTCATTGATGAATTCAACAATTTTATTGTTCTGTACTCTTTGTCCAGACTGCGTTCGAAATCGCATACTCTGAGTAGGTAGGGTACTTAATTTCAACAAGTACTTAACGAGCACTAAAATAGCCTGAAAGCGTGATTTTGACGTTATCTCAAGCGCGACAGGGTTAATTCATCTAACGTTATCTGTAAGTACCTTGATATTGATGAAACATTTTATGTTCTCGCTGTCCATTTATTTTGTGACTGTAGTATGTATAAACAATAAATTTGGTTAATGTGACCCACAGTTTTATCCTTAAACATATAATTTTTTATTACGAAAACCCAAAATCATGATCTCTTGAATGTCGTTATAATTATAACTATTTTATATTCAAACTTTTTCCATTCACAAGCAAAATGTTTTGATCTCCTCTATATTTTCCTCCTTTTCTTTAATTTAACTCTCGTTTCATCCCTCAAGCTTATAAATAACACCAAATGCATTTTTATGCATTATGATGAATTATTCAAAGCTATTTAACCTTGTCATTGTGCTTTTTTCAGTGTATATAAATCTCATACTATGAGTGAAATCTTTAGCAGACAGTTTTGCACCTACATGCCACTAGAGTGCAGTAAACACCAATATATCCAACAACCACAGACCCTTTCCAATCCCACTCCCATCCTCTCAAACC